>NW_011888859.1:1167508-1169796 GCF_000151845.1 Pteropus vampyrus | reverse complement strand
TTAAAACATTATGATAGGTCCCTTAAAGTATGGTGGGCCCTGATGGATAGATTATTCCTGTCTCTTTAGGAAATCAGGCAGCAGCTATGACAAACTCTTCCCAGTCTGATTATCAGCCTTTGTGTTTGTGTGTGAAGCACCTGTGGGCGTTGCCGCCACTGTCCTTCGTGATGAACCCATTTGTTCCTACAAACTCCTCAAGCATGGAAGGACTCAGAATGAAGTTACCCCAGGTATTACTCAGGGTTTTCTAGAGAAAAAGAACTGGTAGAATGTGTTCATATATAGAGAGAGGGATTTATTTTAAGGAACTCGCTCGCGTGATTGTGGGAGCTGGGAAGTCTGAAATCTCCAGGGTAAGCTGGAGACCCACGATAGAGCTGATGTTACAGCTTGAGTCCAAGGGCAGTTCAGAGGCAGAACTGCCTCTTCCTCAAAGACCTCAGTCTTTTCTCGTAAGGCCTTCAACCTACTGGGTGAGGCCCACCCACATTAGGAAAGGTAATCTGCTCTACCCAAATCTACTCATCTAAATCTTAATCTCATTTAAAAAATACTTTCACGGTGACATCTAGATAGGTATTTGACCAAATATTTAAGCCTAACCAAGTTGACACATAAAATTCACCACCACACCCTGGATTTTCAAAAGGGTAGGACCTTAACGCTGGTACCAGGCTATACTTAAGATTACAAAAATCTTATGCAACCATTGCTGCCAGACTAGAGAAGGAATAAATTGTCTCAAGGTAAAAATGATGTGAAACACAACTATATCACCCATGAAAAAATCTAGCTTTGTAAACTTGAATAAATCTCAATACTTAAACTTGCTTTTGAGTAAATGCCAGCCTACCCTTTATGAACATTCTTACCCAAATGATATGTTTTTAAATCATGGACCAGAAGCGGCCTTAAAATACTTAGTTAATTACTACCAAAAAGAAACACTTAACAGCCAACATGGCCAAAACTATAATCACTGGTGTTGACAGCTATTCCCTCATATTCTAATTGTCGATTCTAAATAAATCTGGGGGAAAGTGTGGCCTCGATATCTGGGGAAAGGCGGATTGGGGGGAGACGTGATCGGTGCTTAGACGTTGCCTGTCCTCTGGAGACCTAACGCCTGAGACAAGGGGCGGGAGGTGGGGGATGATGAAAGCTAACCTACTTGCTTCCAATATAGCCATGGAGACCCTAAGGGCAGCACTGCTCCTGGGAGAACGATGAATGGCAATGACTGAGTGACATGTTCCTCAGTCCTGAGGGGAGGTCAACCTCCAGCATCCACTCCTCAGACAGGGACGGGAACCCATCCCCACACAGCTGATCTCAATCTGTTACCCAGCTCTTCACCTTCCAAAGCTCTGCTTACACTTCACTTCCTGGGAGAAGGCTGCCCTGGAGAATGCTCTAGTTTTATTTCTAGTTTTATTTCAATCTTCCAGAAGGCTGCCCTGGAGAATTACTCCTTGAACTCTCTTTACTCATCTTTGATACCACCACTAACCCAAGCAGCAATTCCTTCCCTCAACCATCTGGCCTTCCCTTCTCAGTCATCCTCCTTCGTCCACTCCTTAACTTGGAGTTCTCTGGGGTTCTGTTCTCAATCCTCCTTCCTCTTCACCCCAGACACGCTCCCTGGCCTACTTCGCGCCCTCTTGAGATTTTAACAGCTTCCTGCATCTGACGGCTTGCAAATCTGCATCTCTGGCTAGAGATGCACAGTTCTGACTGTCATTGAACATGACCGGCCTGTCCTGCTGGCACTACAAAGTCATCATCATCTCCCCACCCACCGTCCAGGAGCCTCAGCAAAACTTCCCATCCCCACCTCTTCTCTTGCTCCCCTAGAGCAACCTGTATAATTGGGTTTGCTTGTTTGTCTTTCCCTCTAGATCTTTAGCTGAGACCATATCTCTACTCTAGCCATCTTGTCTTCTTCCTTTTTTAAACTTTTATTTATTACCACTTTTTATTTACTTAACTATACTGTAAGCTCGATAGTTAGAAACAGTGTCTTCTTTTTATAACACCATTTGTTGCAGGTGCATAATTTTTCTAGTTTTATTTCAATCTTCCAGAAGAGTTACATGAATAATCCAGTAAACTCAAGTACATGTTTCACTTAGATTCACCAACTGTGAGCACATTTTGCCACATTTAACTTATTCTCCTCTCCCTGTGTATTTTACAATTATGGTTGCTAAATCATTTGTAATTTGCAGACATCATGGCCCTTAACCCCTAAATACTCGAGCATGTGTCCCCTAAGAACAAGGACA
>NW_011888859.1:1161031-1164888 GCF_000151845.1 Pteropus vampyrus | reverse complement strand
GTTCATAGTCCAAAGCTATTCACTCCCTTAAGCAAAAGAAAAGTCATCCTGTTGACATTTACAACCATATTCCAAATGTTTCACAGACTTTTTCTTCACAATGACTTAAGCAAGTTTGTATTTTTTGTACTTTTAATAGCTCCCTTTCCAAATTTTTACCTGGTTATCAGATACTAACAAAGGATATTAAGAATGTTCTACTCCAGTTGTGGATGTGTCTATATCTCTTTACAGATTTTTCCCTCTGTCAATTTTTATTTTATATTTTTTGAGGCTATTTTTTTACATGCATACACATTTAGAATTGTTACAACTTCACGAGGAATGAAAATTTTTATTATGTGATAGATATAATTTGTATCATTATAGTGACTCTTTTTACCTCTAGTAATGCTTTTTTTGTCTTAAAAGTATTTTATATATTAGTGTAGCTAATCAGCTTCTCATGCTTATTACTTGCCAGGTAAACCTTTTTATACACTTTGCTTTCAACTTTTCCACATCCTTTTGTTTATATGAGTTTTCCATAAATGGTATATCCCTCAATTTTAAAACATTCAATCTAACTTTTGTCAGTTAACTGAGCATTTAGTCCATTTATATTTATTGTAATTACTGATATATTTGCTTTTCTTTCCATTGTCATCTTTTTTCTTTTCCCTGCTATTTCTGTTTATTTTTCTCTCCTTTCTTACATTTTGAGATTTGAATGTTTTACCTTTATACCTAGAATAGAAAGCCTTCTGATTTAAACTTATATGAAGACATATTATAATTAAAGTCAGATCCTTTCTTAAACTTGAGTTTGATTAAATAAAAGAGAAAAAAAGGAAAAACCAAAAGAAGGAGGAAATGGTTCTTTAAAAAGTGGGAATGGATACCCCCTCACAATAATTAGAATGGCTACTATCAAAAAAAAGAAAAAAGTAGGAAGAAAAAGAAAATAAAAGAATGGACAAGGACATAGAGAAATTGGAACTTTTGTGCCTGTAAAATGTGAATGTAAAATGGTGCAGCCACTATAGAAAACAGTATGGCAATTCCTCAAAATTAAAAGTAGAATTACCATATGATCCAGCAATTCCAATTCTGGGTGAATACCGAAAGAATTGAAAGCATGGTCTGGAAGAGATGCCTGTATACCCATAATCACAGCAGCATCATTCACAATAGCCAAAAGGTGGAAACACCCAAATGTCCATGGACAGATGAATGGATGAACAAAACACAATATATACACACAACGGAATATTATTCAGTCCTAAAAAGGGAGGAAATTCTGACACATGCTACAACATGGATGAACCTTAAGGACATTATGCTGTGATATAAGCCAGTTACAAAAACAAATACTGGATCATTCCATTAAATGAGGCACCTAGAGTAGCCAAATTCAGAGACAAAGTAAAACGGTGGTTGCCAGGGGGTAGGGGGAGCGGGTAATGGAAGTAAGTTATTATTCAGTGGGTACAGAGTTGCAGTTTTGCAAGATAAAAAGGGTTCTAGAGGTGGATGGTGGTGATGGATGCACAGTAATGTGAATGTACTTAATGCCACTGAACTGCACACTTCATATGATTAAGACGGTAAATTTTGTTAGGTATATTTTATCATAATTTCTTAAAAAGCCGAAGTGGTGGGGAAATAAAGGGAAAACTGACTTTACTTCCTCCATAATTATGCATGATCCACTCTAACACCTTTGCTTTGAGGAACTTTGTTATTGACAGACTGTGCTGCTATTTCCACGTGCTTTTCATAAGAACCTCAGCAGACAGTTATTCTAATTAACCCTCATTTGGGGAGGTTTTTCCTCCAAAGCAAAAAGAAACTTGCTCAAATGTCCAACAATAGGATATACTGGAGCCATAACTTTGGCTCAGGTCTTCTAGGTATGTGAAAACACAGACATAGCAAATTAGCTGGCAAGCCATCATGTTTGTAGGCTCGGACACCAAATTCAAACACTTTTCACCAAATAACTGCTATAGCTTTTTACTGACTGATATTACTTTACATAATTTGGTAACATTTTTTCAGCTTCCATACCTTATTTCAAATGCACAACAATGTTCCACTGTTCTGCTCAAAACTATATCTGTCAATTTCCCCAAAGCATGTTTCTATCCTCTACACTTGAGTTATTATACTTCAATTCACATGATATTGCTCTTAGTACTTGCCATGTTTTCCAGCCTAGAAAAGCTAATGATTTAATTAGAGGTGAACCCAACAAGAAAAATGCGGCATTAAATTTGGTTCATGGGTGAGACCAATGAGACAATCATCTGTCTATGTGTCTATTTCTCATGCTTGTGAAGTCTTGATGCTTCACTGAGAGCAGGGATTGTGTCAGATTGATTTCTGTACCCTCAGTCTCTCACACAGACCCTCAATCACTGATTGTTGAGGTGGTGGCTGAGGTATCAGTGGAGGTGTCAGTGATGGTGACAGTAGTGGATGGTAGTGCTGTGATCCCAAAGCAAATTCAAAATGTTATGAAGAATTATAATACCTAATAGTAATGAGCATTTATTCTTTCACTCTGTCAGGTGCTTTATATATATTAACTGTGAAATCCCAAAACTACACTATGTGATAAGTATTATGGTTCCACGTTTCAGATGAAGAAACTAAAGTTCTGAGACATTAAGTCATTTTTTTTTTTTTTTGCCCAAGGTTTCACAGATAATTAAGAGTATAATCAGGATTTCTTGAACCAAAAGTTTATAGCTTAAGTTCCTGTAGTATTCTACTTCTTGATACAGTTACATGCTATCCTTGTTTTGTATTTTAATCTGTTTTTCAGTGCATCATGATGTGGCAGGAAAAGTACTAAACTTTCAAAAGAAAGATATTTAAATCCCCGCTCCATCATTTGCTAACAGAGCAAGCCATGTCACCATCTATGTAATGAGAAATTCCTGTCTTGCCTAACCGAGTTATAAGGTCATCTCAGATGAAGTATTCCGAAAATTGAAAAATTAATTGTAATAAATAAATACTGGCCATTCTGCTCCTACTTTTATTCTCAATAAAGTTTAGATCTTTCAGGTCAATTCAAATCTTGAGCTTGGTGGATGTTTTCTCTTATGTAGGTAGTAAAATTTATCCCAAAAAATCTCAACATGAATCAATAAGATTACTCAATATGACCATTTTTTTATTGCTAAAACATTTATTTTCCACCTCTACAGTGGAAACTGCTACATACCACTAACTAATATCAGTATCATTGAAGACAAAGAAAGGCTGATGGAGTACTCCAAGTTTATAGAGACTAAAGACACACAACTACTAGATACTATGTGTGATCCTGAAAAGAAAAAACACTTTTTGCAGTATATGGCATTATTGGAACAACTGGCAAAATTTTGGTAGATACTGTACATTAGATAATGTTGCAACAATGTTAAACACCTGAATGTGATCATTATATGTTGGTTAGAGAATGCCGTTGTTCTTAAGAGGTACACACTAAAGTATTGAGGGATAAAGGGCCAGGATGTCTATGGTTTACTTTCAATTGGTTCTCCAAACAAATATAAAGAATATCGAAATA
Organism: Pteropus vampyrus; assembly: GCF_000151845.1. Taxonomy (NCBI): domain Eukaryota; kingdom Metazoa; phylum Chordata; class Mammalia; order Chiroptera; family Pteropodidae; genus Pteropus; species Pteropus vampyrus. The sequence continues at coordinate 1,161,326 of NW_011888859.1, read as the reverse complement.
CCACATACTCATGCGTGAGCTAACCATAACTAACCACATAACCATATCTCTTACTCAGAGATAACCATATTGGGATAAAATATATAAATGTGAAATGGAAGAAAAATTAGTTTTACTTGTACAATGCAGTATTAATGTTCCACAAACACCAGGAATCAGAGAAATCTAAGTATAGGTCAGATGTAAATGAGGCAACAATCGAAGCTGCTGAATATTCAGTTCTTATAGCGTGTTAGGAAATCCACCGCACGTTTTGAATCTGTGTGTATCCCCAGGGATTTGTGTGGGCAGGGTG
>NW_011888859.1:1158621-1159276 GCF_000151845.1 Pteropus vampyrus | reverse complement strand
GGTCGGGCTGCGCACAGGCGGCGTGGCGGGGCCGACCACAGCCCTCCTGCCCCGGCCCTGCCGGCTTCGGCGGCCCCATCCGGCCAAGCCGAGGCTTGGCTGAGCGGCGGACGCTTGCAAAGCGATTTGGGGACAACGCGGTTGGAGGTTGGTCTGCACCGCGGACCCCATCGCGAGCTCAACTCCAGGTCTGGTCCTTATGTGAGGACCAGTGACAGCCAGGGGTCAACGTTAACAGTGCTGGCGCCCGTGAGGGGTAGGAGCACGTTGTCACAGAGGCGAACGAGCATTTAGTTAGCACTTACTGTGTGCAAACGCCTGTGCGTCGAGCTCCAGGGCGAGCTTTGTGGGCCTGTGTATTTGCACAAGCCTCGCTAGTTTAAAGTTCTGCTGCCCCAGTTTTGAAATTCTTAATGATTTTTGAACAAAGAGCCGTACATGTTCATTTTCTACGGGCTCCACAAATTGTGTAGCCCGTTCTGGTGAGGGGCCTTTGATTTAACCTTCTCAACAACCCCGCAGGGAAATACAAGTACTAGTCATACTACTGTTCATTACCACCAGAGTTTCTAATTATGAAACGCTTACATGTGTTCGTTTAAGAGCCGTTCTAAGCGTTTTCTATATATGACCTCCTCAAATAAAACAAGATTAT
>NW_011888859.1:1126046-1158571 GCF_000151845.1 Pteropus vampyrus | reverse complement strand
TAACAGTGCTGGCGCCCGTGAGGGGTAGGAGCACGTTGTCACAGAGGCGAACGAGCATTTAGTTAGCACTTACTGTGTGCAAACGCCTGTGCGTCAAGCTCCAGGGCGAGCTTTGTGGGCCTGCAACCTGTGTATTTGCACAAGCCTCGCTAGTTTAAAGTTCTGCACAAATTGTGGAGCCCGTTCTGGTGAGGGGCCTTTGATTTAACCTTCTCAACAACCCTCCAGGGAAATACAAGTACCAGTAATACTACTGTTCATTACAGCCAGAGTTTCTAATTATGAAACGCTTACATGTGTTCGTTTAAGAGCCGTTCTAAGCGTTTTCTATATATGACCTCCTCAAATAAAACAAGATTATGAAGTGGATATTAGGATTATCCATTTTTAAGACGAGGAACCGGTCACAGGGAAATGAAATAAATTGTCCAGGGGTATATATACAGCTCGTCAGTAGCAGAGAGGATCAGACCCCAGACCATGGGACTAAAGCCCAGAGAAGGTGAATAACCTGCCTAAGGCCCCATGATGTGTAGCAGAACCTAAAACGGGCCTACATTCACCTCACTTTCAGGCCCTTGGTAGATCTGTGTACTGTTCTAAAATTTTTAAAGAATCATAGAAATGGCAGCTTTTCTTGGTTTCCATCGAATCATCCTACGTGCATCCATTATTGTCTGAGGAGTACTTGGCCTTGAAAATGGCTTTTGATTTTACAGTAACATCGCCACCTATCCAATCCAGAATCACCTCAATACTTTCACTTGAAGCAACTTAAAAAAATCCTCAGCGGAAAGTAACTTTCAGAAATCTGAAAGTTATTAATAGGATAGTTTATAGTAAACATGTTTTCAAGTTGCAGTTTTTCCTTGCAGTAGAAATCACAGCACACTTAAACTTCTGATGAAACAACACAACTGGATAAAAAACGAAAGTTGATGAAACCTCAGGGCACCTGGGAAAGTCCCTTTTCCATTAACCCCATATCCAATCGTTTCAGAATTGAATTTTATAAAGTCTAGTTGTAGTCATTCTGATCAACCTTATAACTCTTCTCATGACAACAGAAAACATGAATCTGCACAGTCTAAAAATCAGTGTTGATGATGGCTGTGTTAACTAGATGAGAAGAATCCTTTCACAATGTATGTCAAATCATCACTAAGTACTCTTTAAATATCTTACAATTTATTTGTCAGTTATACCTCAAAATAGTTGAAACACACACACAAAAGCTTTTAATCAATGTTAAACATAATTTTTCTCTATGTATTTTTGTGGTAAGTGGGAGCAGAAAAAGTCCTTGGCCGGACCCTTGCCCAGATGCCTTCGAACTTTCTGGGATGTCAAGATATGAGTCAAGTGACTCTTTCAGGGCACCATCTGGTGATGTGTCTCTTGAAAGTTGAGACTCTGGACTCTGAGTCTGGACGTATGGCTGAGCTGGACCCTGAAAGGAAGAACATGCAGGCTGGCCCTGGGGGGAACTCTGGGTGCGATGACAGTTTAAGCAAGGAAGGGAAGTAAAAATGCACAGAGCATGTTCCAGCCCAGATTTCTCACAAAACTGCAAGTGTGGGCAATATATTATGATCCGAATCCCTCAGTACAGACTTCTATTTTTCTTTGTAATGACAACAAAGACGGGAAGCTACCAGCTGTGTGACTAGTACAGTTCATATAACTACTTCTTTATGGAAGGGAGATGTTCCTAATTGGATACCAGGCCGAGTTTGGACCGTGGTGTACAGGAACTCTTCCGGTGGCCGAGAGTCTGAAGAGGAACATTAGGAATGCTGCACCCAAAGGAAGAAAATGGCAGCCGTTGATGGGGTACATTGGAGGAAAAACGAGGAGGACCGCAGGACGGACTGTCACAGGCCAGGTGAGAGCTGGGACTGGTGGGAATGGGAGTGGTGATGGTGAGAAGGGGGAAGATTTTGAGGCAGAATCACTGGAATCTGAGCTTACCAGCTAAGCAGAAAGTGTGGTGAGGCCTGAAAGGCAGCAAGGAGATAAAGCAGAGGGGCGGGGAGGGCTCAGTTTGGGACAAATTTAGTCTGAGGTGCTGATAGGGGAAGGCAAACATATTTTTGCAGTTTGTGAACAGGAAGTCCTGGGCACATCCAGCTTAAACCAGAATTTCCAGCTCATTCTGCTATCATGTTAAATTTTATCCTGAAATATATTTATAAAGCTGGCATGCTGAGGTAATATGTTAAATAAACATGATATCTGAGACAAGATAAAAACATAAGTAGCTGTGGGAGGCAATGAAGAACTTTCTCTGGCCCCTGAGCTTTTATTTTGGGGTTTTCTTGTTTGCTTGTTTGTCTTGCAAATATACATGTTTCTCATAAGAAAATCTGTTATACGATAATAACTTTGGGGGTTTTCAACTTATATTTAGAAATCTGTCACTGAAACCACTCATATGACAATTTAGTTGTCTAAAGATGTTTAAATATTTTCCTAAGCAACTGTTGCCAAAGGCTGAAAATGACTACTTTAGTCATCTCACAGAAGAGTCATTGGTGAAATACAGACCACCGACATCTACTGCTGTCTTCAGTGGCAGAGCATTTAAGGATCTTCAAAGCCATTTTCAACCCTTTCTCAGGCACAATTCAGTTGTTTCGCTAGGTCTCTATTTGGTCTCTTTAAGAAATGAGTCTTTCTTTAGCAATGATTTTAGTTTTATCAATTCACCCTAAAACAAATCTGTCTTTTATTTGTTCTATTATGAAGACACAGCTGGTTGTAAAACAATTTATCAATGTCGCTTTCAGAGAGCTTCATAAATTTTCATATCACTTATTTTTTGAAGGCTATTTTCTTTTATTTCCGCATACATGTGACTGTTTCTAATATATTTTACACTTAAAATAAATGTGATCCATTTTATAACTTTACTATAGGCTAAGCTTAGAGACCTTGCTTTATGGAAAATAACCAACTCAAGGATCTTCAGTTTCATCATTAAAGTAAATACAGATTGTTCTTTTCAAGAGCAAAATTCTTATCAAAAATTGAGAGTACTTTAAAAATATTTTAGCTGAGTAAGTATAAGTCCCTGAAAAAATCCATGATAATATATATTTTCTAGACTTATAGGATGGTTGACTTTAAATTCAACAAGTTTTAATCTATATTTCCTCAATTGGTCAAAAAGATTTGTTGTACATAATACCACCCTTTGTGGCCTTACTGAAGTAATTTTTCAGTTGTAAAATTGCAGGTCGAAAATAGTTTAATATTTTAGAGAAAACGTGGAGGGATTAACTGGACGATCGATGTTAATATTTTTTTCTATTCCAGAGGAAGAAAGAACTTTTTGGCAGAAAGCCAGAAGAACGACCTTGCTATGTGTCTCTTCATTTAAAAGAAATGTCAACCAATCAGGACAGTGGAAAGTGCCTAAGGGCTTGTCTGATTCCTCTCTTCTCCATACCCCTAGCAGCTAAAAGTCTTTTCCTAAAGTCTTTTCCTTTCGGAGTCCCCCTGGAAGAGCCGAGAGTCCGGATTCTTACAGAAGTAGTTTACTGAAGACAAGGAGATAAAGAAAATAGGGTAGAGCGGGAGAACAGGCTACTTGACAGTAAGGCCAAGCCTGGAAATAACTCCCCACTTTGAGGCCAGGGGGCTGGCTCTTTGTATCTGCTCCCCTCCCCCTGCCCCATTTCCGCCCCCAGCCCCATCTCAGCTGGTCATTGGCGGGAGGGCAGTCTCCAGCCAACATTCACAGGGGCTGTTTGAGGAAAGGGGTACTCCAGCTAAAGAAAAGGGTTCCAGAAAGAATAATAATAGCACCTTCAACTACACAATTCAGTCTCAGAAATAACTCTTCAGTCTACTTCTCCTTTCTCCATTCTTGCTAGCATTGGCTTACCATAGGTTTTTGGAGTTTTTCTTTTAAATTTGGGCTTTTACACTAGTCTGCTTCTATTTTCAGACCAACCCGAGAATTATTTTTCTAAAACCCCAAATCTGATCAGATTATTCTCCTGTTCTAAAACTTTTAAGGAAACCCCACTTTTGATTGGAAAAGAGAGTCGTAACATCGCATGCCTCTTTTTTTACGGGTGTAATCTTCATAGGTCATTATTTTTTCTCCTCAAATCAACTCCTCTGAGGTGGGTATTATTATCCTCTTATTATGGGTGTGAAAACTAAAGTTCAGAGAGGGGGCTTGCTCAGGTGCACACCGCATAAATGGCAGCACAGGCATTTCAAGTGATGTCTCTTGGCCTCCAAGTCCCCTACTCTTTGTCAGTATTTCTCAAAAGTTGAACCGTCCACCCTCCCTGCTGTGTCTACCCTATGCGGCCTATGCTGTAGTGCAAGCTGCCACGTGTGGTTGGCCAGGTTGAGCTCTGTACAAGAGTTCACCACAATTTAAGGGACACCATCCACAACAGACACAACTTTGCTTTTTTTGGAGTGTCTTTGTACATTTATCACACTTTTGTTGACGTTGAAGATGGACCATTTGTACATCTATTATGACTTTTTTTTCAACTTATAAAAGTGTCTTTTCTAAAAGGTTAGATATAGACCAGCCGCACTGATCTATGAAGGAGGAATAAGTTTGATAATTGAATAATATCTAAAACAACTTGGGCTTCTTACATAAGAAACTGGTTTTCTGACACACTGATCAGAGCATATCTTTAAGTTTTAAAAATACAGTTAATTCTTCATAGATACAGAGAATAAACTGACAGTTGTCAGATGGGGGTGGGTGGAGGGCTGGGTGAAAAACGGGAAGAGATTAAGAAGTAAAAATTGGCAGTTATAAAAGTAGTCACAGTAATATAAAACACAGCATAGGGCACATAGTCAATAATAACTATGTGTGGTGTCAGGTGGGCGCTAGACTTATCAGCGTGATCACTTTATAGGTTATATAAATGCCTAACCACTATGCTGTCCACCTGAAACTAATATAATATTGAATGTCCACCTGAAACTAATATAATATTGAAAAATAAAACATTAAATTAAAAAAGTCAATGCTCGTTATTTGCGGATTCCATATTTGTGAATTCACCCACTCACTGAAATTTATTTGCAACCCCAAAATCAGTGCTCAGGACACCTTCTCAGTCATTTGCAGACATGCCCAGAGTCATGAAACACCTGTCATGGACAGGCACATTCCCAGCTGAGGTCAAACAAGACGGCGCTCTGCCTTCTGGTAGGTAACAAGTGTCCTGTTTGAGGTCTATTTAGTGCCATTTTTCTTGCTGGTGCATTGTTGTGGGGTTTTTTGTGTGTGATTTTGCTCTTTAAAATGGCCCCCAGGCATAGTACTAAGGCGCTGTCTAGGGCTCCTCAGCATAACAAGGCTGTTTGCTGCACCTTACAGAGAAAAGTGTGTAAGATGACCTCAGTGAGGCCCGAGTTATAGTGCTACTGGCTGTGAGTTCAATGTCAATGAATCAACTACATAGTAAACAAAATGTCTTTAAATAGAAACACACATAAAGCAAGGTTGTGCATTGATCGCTTAGTGAAAACGCTGTGACGAAAGGCTAACATTATATTTTCCCTAGTAACAGTGGTTCCATATTTGCTAATTCAGCGTTTGGAGCAACTTTATAGGACATAACTACTGTAAATAACAAGAACTACTGTATTCCGCTGGCATCAGTCACTGATTAAATTTAACACGTTGTAGTGTGTATGATCTGCTGTTTGTTTAGTGTACAGAATGGTATCTTTGCGTTCCCAATTTAAATCTACAAGTATTTTCATTGTGACAACAATTGCCATTAAATAGCTAATATTTAATCATGTGAGAATTAAATGAGATAAGCCAAATGTATTTTCAAACAAATATATGACCATATAATATGAATTTTTAAAATTATATATTCCTGTTCAAAATTATCCACCCGAAGTAAAAATAGATTTTCCGAAACACTCTATAGGTATAAAACTTTGGAAATTTGTCACACATGACAAAATGATGAAAAAAACTATGAATCTTGTTATATTTTCTGCCTTGTAGTATTTTTTTATTCTATGTATATTTTGGAGATGAAAAAGTAAAGTGAAGAATAAAACGAGTTCAAAGACTTGCAGCATTTGTCATGCATTCTAAAAAGCAGTCAAAATATCACTTCAAAAAATAATAACTTTTAAATGTATCTGCTCTGTATTAATTTGGTATGGTTTTTTAAATAAAATTAATGATATCGGCAAAAAGATACAGGGGTCAAAATTCTTTGTGCATAATACCCTTGAAAACATCAAAGAGATTATGAAATTCTTTGAAGAAAAATGAAGCAATAATGCTTACAAAAATATTTTTGGTTGTCATAAAGCAATACAGCCCTTAAAAGAGAGGTTTACAATATTGAAAGAATGTCACTGCTGTGTCACTTCAGTAGCTGTATTACTGAAAAGTTAGATCCGTGTAGCTGGCAGATTTTTCTCAGACAAAAGCCAGCCCTCCTTCAGGGGAACGGAAAATAACAGACGGCCCAATGAGCATCCTGTAAGCGCAAGCATCTCTTCTGCTTTAACGAAGCGGACGATCAGCAGATGCACCCTGAGTTGACACAGATTATGAATAAGATCTAGTTCTAGTCATACATATAGAAAAATAAAAAGCACCAGTAAAGTATAAACTTGTGTGAGATCTTGTCCTTTTTAAAAAATACTAAAAGTCCTTGAATTTATCCCCGGTGAGTTTGTGGTGGGACTCTGGAGCCAGGGATGAAATCCTGGCCTTATGACTTTGGGCAAATTTCTCCACCTCCTTGGGCCTCATTGGTACTACAGAGGTAATAGCAGTACTTAAGCCATGTGGTCATTGCAAGGATTACATGAGTTAGTGCCTGTAAAGTGCCTAGTACAGAACCTGGAACAAAGAATAAGTGTTAGCTATTAACTTTATTATTTTAAAATACAGAGTAGAAAATTTTCCCACAAGACACTACGGAAAAAGATTAGATAAAGTGTTTACTCTTATTCTAAATTACTCAGAACTTTGGAAGATCATAGGCCTAAAAATAATTTTTTGACTATTCAAATGAGAACAAATTCTTAAAGCATTTCCCTTACTTTTGGAAAACAAGAATTTTAGAAAAAGGCAGTTGGTAGTAACTAGAAGAAATAGAGGCGCCTCATCTCCAAGAACTTAGAAATCAATTGGCCTTCTTTGATTAAACCAAAGTGGAGATATGCAAAACACCTTACAGAGACACAATCCTACCCCCCACCCCCACCCCCACCCCACCAAGCCAGGGGTGTGCTTAACTGAATATATTAGCACATATAAAGAAAGAACATGGTAGTCACAAGCGAGGGTATTGCATAGTGAAGTCTCAGGGGAAAAGCAGCGGACTTCAAATGTTAATGTCTTGTCCATTCAATAGCTTATTTCTCATCTAAATTAAAAAATAGACTTTCCAGTTTTTAAAGATCAAGATTCCCCCTCAAAGCCTGCAAGTCTGTGGCCACGAAGTCCTCCCCTGTAGACCAATCTTCCCTCAGAATCCTCGTCCATTCATAGGATGTGTCCAGGAGCATTCGAGGGACCAGAAGCACAGCTCTGTCAGTTATGTCAAGTCAGGATTACTCTAAGACAGAGATGAAAAAATGCTGTCCTTCAGGTTATTTTTGCTCCCACAAGTTGGAGTTCTTGAAGGACCAATCTTAAAAATTCCACCAAAAAATAGGATCATTTGCCAAACATTCCATTAAAATTTCAAAAGCAAATGTGGTTTCTAAATTAAGCAACACCCCAGCTTCGTCTGGATCTTTAAAATATCTTTATTTTGGAAAATCTTATGGCTTTGGGTGGGGGAGTGTGGGATTTTCCTGACCCCATCGAGACATGCTTTGGGTTTCTTTTAAAATTATGCCAACTTTCTTTCAAAAAGCAACAAACGATTCTTGTTAATAAAAAGTTTATAGAAATTGAGAACGAAGACTGTTCCTCATATGCACTACTTTGGCTTCTCAGTCTTGATTCTGACTTCCTGCTGAGGTTTTTGCAAAAGTATTCAAAAACACTTCAATAATTGTCCTGATTCAGACCAGGCTAGATTTTATTACCAATTGAGGTTTAGTTACTCCTATACAAACCTATAAAGTCATCCTCATCTACTGCTCTCAACGACATCACAAAAATAGTCTAATTTTTGGAAAGAGATTTTTATCTTTTGCTGATTCACCGATCTGACCTCGATTAAAATACCCTCTTTATAAGCTTGCATTACTAGCCATAAATTTCCTTGATCTATAAAACTGCCTCGAATAAAAGAGAAAGAAGGAAGCAAGATACAGGAAACCAAGCATTCAGCTAATCATTTTTTTAAAGAAATGAATGCCTCAGCCTTCACGGGGCAGATGTCTCTTCAGATAGTTCCTGAAGGTTTGTTTCATCACTGATACAAAACACTGATTTATGAGTGTACACTGCTTTTATTTCATTGGATAAATCAGCCACAATTTCTTAATACCTGCTTAACTTAGCACAGCAATCAGAATGTACGGTAAGTTTGAGAGAGTACAAGGTATTTAAGTCTAAGCTCAAGGATTTTCAGATTAATGAGTAAGATATGAAATAGAGAAAAACCATTAGATGCAAACACAGAAAATTTACAGCAATATTACAAACATGGTAAGTCAGAGCTGGAGCTATAAAAGTACCCGAGGATAGGCTGGAAAAGGCTTCACTGAGGAGGTGAATGTTACCAAAACTCCTAAAGGTAAAACAAGGAAAAGTAATAATTGTCCTAACTCCTAGCACACCATGCTTTGGGGATAGTCAATTAGTAATATATATGTAAACAAAACTCTCTGAATCTCTTTTTATACATTGCAGTGTTCACACATAGTCACAAAAAACTCAGACATAAATATAGCTTGACTTGCACCAAGGCCAACACATAAAATCTGGGCCCAAGTTTATGTTTTCCAAGTTTTATATTGCCCTGTATATGTAGCAGAGACTGGTGAACTGTTAACTAAACCTGGGCCTCGAATTCTAGCCTTTTGTATGTGGGCAGAATTGAAGTACCTCACTTTTAAGTTTGGCTTAAAAAAACTTTCCGTGTGCTTTCTCTTGCCCTATCTTCTGGCTAGATCCTGATTCCAGAATGACCTCCGACGCCACATATTGAAGGTGGGAGAGCCTCCATCAGCCCAGGTCCCTGAACGTCTGCATGGAGCCGATAACCCCATCACTCCCCCACATACATCCCAGCCCACTGGGCTTCATAAGAGTGCATTGTATTCTGTTAAGCCACTGAGATTTGGGTGTTTATCTGTTACAACAGCTAGCATAACTTTGAACTATACAATGTATCATTTTTAAAACAAAGAAAATAAAACAAAAAGATTTGATTTTAATGAATTTTGGTGGAGAATGTTAGAAATTCATAAAAGGATATGTATTATGAATTCATTTTCATTTTCATTTTTAAAAGTAAAAAATAAAATATTTGAGGGGAATTTTTTTCTTACTGAGTCAGATCTGTACTTCTGGCACCTCAACTCCACCCCCACACTGTGGGGCCAGAACAGCTTCTGTCTGTGGGGGAGACTAAGACTCTTCATTCATCGAATAAGAAGCTTTTGAGTATACAGTTTTCCACAGAGAAAACTCTTCCTTTTTTTGTTTCCTGTGTAACACGTCACTCCCGTGAAATTTTACAGGGAAGCAAATACATAAAACAGATCATCTTGGCATTGCTCTGGTTGAAGCGGAGGTTGGAAACGTGGCTCCAGCCCCAAATTGTTGCTGGCACCCATGGAAAACACCTTAACAAAATCTCAGGGGCTCTTAGGAATACTGTTTCAAAGCCGTAATCTACACTATTAATTCAATCATGTAGGTACTGTCATATCAAACATTCTTAGTTTCCCTTATTTAAATCGTCAACCTATATAACTCTTGGTAATAAATTTCATTTTCCTTTAAAATGTTTTTTACATTTATCTTTCTTCCATTTTTTTCTCTACCATCAGTCTATTCAAGACCCTATGACATGACCCCTTTGCCTCAGTTTCTCCCTACTCTCCCAATTCATTCTGTGTACATTCTCTGAAGAGTCATTCTCAATCCAGCAACACAAGTGACCTCTGTGAAATATAAATCTGAGAGGTCACACTAGCTTGAAACCCTCCAATGGCTGCCCATGATACACTGAATAAAAACTCAAAATCCTTTCGATGGCTCCCAAGACCCTACATGACCCAGCCTCATCTCCACTCTCCCCAGTGTTCTGTCTACACCCCCTTGTTTTTCCTCAAACACGGCCGGCACACACCAACCCGAGGGCCCTTTACACATGTGTTTCCCTATGCCTGGACCGCTCCCTTCCCAGAGGGCTATGTGGCTCCCTCAATATTTCATTCAGGTCTGCAATTAAATCTGACTTGCTCAAGTGGCTTTCTCTGACCACTTGGTCTGAAATAGCCTTTCCTCCCTCTGCCCTCCTACCCAGAATACATCACTGCCTGGCATGAAGTCATTCATAGACTAGTTTGTTTCCTCTCACTGGACTGTAAGCTCCTGCAGGATGGGATTTTTATTTTGTTCATTACTATATTCACAGCACCAAAAACAGTACCTAGTAAGTATATATTTGTTGCTCAGTAAATAACTGTATAAATGAATAAGTTAATGAATTCTACAGAGAATTTTCAGAACCTGTTTATTACTCTTTCCAGGTCAAAAACATTCAGGCCCCAACATAGCTCCTTTTTACAGCCTTACTTCCTGTCTCAGAGTCTCTTGAAATACAGATACACATAGCAACAAGGATGAATCTATGCTAAGTGAAAGAAACCAGTCTCAAAAGTTTGTATTATATGATTACATTTCTATGACATTCTCAAAAGAACAAAACTATAAGGAAAAAGAACAGATCTGTGGTGCCAGGAGTTATGAGTACGGGTAGAGGTGGCTATAAATGAATAGCACAAAAACATTTTGGCGGGGGGAAAGGCGGGGGGTGACAGAAGTGTTTTAATTATGATGGTGGTTACACAAATCTATACACACGTTGAAATTTGTAGAACTGTATCCCCAAAGAAAAAACTCGTTTATTATAATTTAAAAATTAAAATTAAAAATAAACAGGTAAAAAAAAAATTAGTTCCTATGGCCCCTAAAATCCAGAAAAATTGAGTTTCTACTGTTCCTCATACCTATGCTGACTCTTCTGCCCACCCCATCCTTCTCCAATGACCTCTCCTGTGACCACTCCTATTTTAACCCCTGCTTTCTATTTTATTTATTATTATTATTTATGCCTACAGCACCTGGTCTTCCTAGGTGGTCTCCCATCCAAGTATTACTAACCAGGCTCGACCCTGCTTAGCTTCCAAGATCAGACATCACGCTTGTTCAGGGTGGCATGGCCGTAGACCATAGACCATGGCTCCACTGGGACACGAACCCAGGACCTTCTGTGTGTAAAGCAGACGTGGTAACTACTACACTATGGAACCACATCCAGCCTGTTTTCTAAAAGTCTCTCTCTCTACTAGACTCTCCACATTGGAAGTCTTTTACAAACAAAACTACTAGATCGATCTTTCTAAAACACGACTTTTACCACTTCCTCCCTCAGAAACTTTCAATGGCTCCCTGTTGCCAACAGCAATGATTTCCAAGCCTTCTTCCTTTTAAAGCCAATGAATCTTTGCTCTGCTGGAGTCTTTTTCAGGAGGCCAGTATGCAGAACAAGCCACTTTGGAGTCTGTCCTGGTTCACCTAGTTGACAAGGAATTGGGTACTAGAGTCCCACTAAAGTGCTTCCCTGTGACCCCCACCTTACACACCACCCCAAACCTCCAAAGTACCTTCACAGAACCTTCAAGAGCTCAAAGAAGCACCTGTTGAGAACCGGTGGCCAACAGGACAAAGCCTAACTTTTCAGAGTGATATTTCTGATCTCTGAGACATGTTTGTCCTCAAGAATTTATGGGACCATAGAGAGGGCAGAGGACTTGGAAGCTCTGCCCTTATTAGCCCAATTCAGCCACTTAGTAGCTATGTGGACCTTGTCGAACCTCCATTGCCCCACAGATCAAGTTAAGATAATAACAACCTATCTCACAGTGCTCTTGTGATGACATGACATAGTATGCGAATTCTTCCGTAAAGTATAAAGTGCTTTGCAAAATATGTGATGGAGTATTATTATAGGAGGCAATGTAGATGGTGGCAAAAACTATGGGTTTGGGCCCTTTTGACCTTGTACAAACACAGCTTCTGCTACTTGCTACCACTGGTAAGTTTCTTATTCTCTTATTCTTATTCTCTAAGAGTGTTATCTCATGTAAAATGGAGAAATATAGCATCACATCCAGACATGAAAACCTCTGGAGGGAGAAGAGGGATATTTCCTTCCAAAAGCCTCTTTTTAAAAAGCAATCATTGGAAAAAAGAGTGGTACCAATATGGGGAAGGATGGTGGCTGTGCCAGGAAAAAGGACAAATGACTTTTGTAGTCTTTCGAGAGTGTCCACTTCAGTTTCTACCCTCGGAGTCCTGTTGCTAAGTCAAGCACCTCAATATAATATTTCTCCATCTCATGAAGAATTTCTGTCTAATGTGTCTGCAGTCTACCATGTGGAATATTTCCAATCAGTTCTTTTAACTGAAAACTTGGATCCTTCGGTTCTTACTGACCAACATATTTAATTATATCCTCATGATTTGTCTTACAGAAACATTTTAAAATTTCCAAAAATGGTTAAGCTTGCCAAAGCACTTTGTCATGTTTAGAAGGTACCTGCCCTGTGTGGAGATGGGAGTCATCATTTTATAGACAGGAATCACAAAAGAAATTAGCCAATCTCTCAATGGCTTAAACAGAGATCAGTGGAAAGAAAAAGCAGAGTTTTCCATGAAGAAAAAAAATGACATAAACAAAATATGAAGAAGCAGAATTTTCCACGAAGGGAAAATGCCAACTTTCGTGCAAGGAGAGTAAACAGAATTGCCCTGTCTTGGTGCGTGGCAAAAAAACATAGACAACTGGATCACAAAATCATAGGTAGAGCTAAAAAATGAGCTTACTACTTGTGTATTAAGGACATTAAGTAGCAGAATAATTGAGCACCTAGCTAAAAATCACAGAATTAGTTAGCAACAGAGCTGGGACTGGAATTCAGATTCCTTGCCCAAGTTACTAACTCTGAACAAGAACCCACCTCCACAATGGACGGGAGCCGATGGGTCTTCTCTAAGATCACCGTTATTGGGGTTTCAGCAGTTCAAATCACATTCCATTCAGGAACTGGTGAGAAAGGAAATAGGAATATAGAATTAAGGTGCACTTTTACAAATTAATACAATATTGTGCCTCATTTAAACGACTTATCAGTAATGCTATCAAAGATCAGGCAAGAATTGGAGTCATTCACATAAACAGATTTTTGAGTTTCACCAAGATAGCAAAACAATTTTTATATCATCCCTTGGGTTGGAAGAATGAGCCAGTTCATTCTCATCGAATCACTTCCATCTGTTCTCAGGAATAATTTTCCTTCAAAATAACTACCCACTGGGTTTCAGTTGTTTGGTGGCCTGAAATACAAGAGGCATCCTTTTTGTTACTGGATATGCTGATGTTCAGCCCAATATACTAACGTTTTTAGAGAAGACTTCCTTTCTCATGTGTTCAGCCTACTGTAAAATTCCATAAATTCATATGTGCCCAACAATACAAAATGCAGTGATACAGAAAAACAATCTATTCCCACCCACCTCTGTTCTAAATCATTGCTTTAAAACAAAAAATTAACATCTCGCTGGGGTTTTTTTCTTCCACTGAGACATCAACATATTATTAACTCATAATATGGGTTATCCACATAATTTGATGGCTCAAATTTCTGCTGATATTTACTCATTTTTAAAAAGAATTTAATTACATGATTACAAATTATGCTAACGACATAGTAACTTCAAATAAAAGCCATAACTGAAGATTTGGAATCCAGCAGACAGAGTTTAAATTTTGGCTCTGTCATTGACTAGTTGAGTGGCCTTGTGTTTGTTGAAATCACTGAGACTCGGTGCTCTTTTAGGCTTGATGGAATTAAAAAAAAAATGCTCCCAGAATTTTTATGAGGACATCACGCCACATTATGAGTAAAGCACCTAACACTGTGCATGAAACATAGTGCTCCATAAGTGGTACCTATTATGATTATAACGCATCTATCTCGGTAGTCACTGATCATCAATTATTATCGTCAAAATTGAAAATATATGTGAAAGAAATTTTTGTTGAATTTTATTTTATTTCTTGCTTTATATTTTTAACAGCTTTTTCTGATTTCTGACTTTTAGGATCTTTAAAATATTTTAAGAGAAGAGTTCTAAATAGGAAAAACATTCCAAGTACCTTTTAATCTTTTTATTTTTTTTAAAAAGAAAACCTCCTAATGATAAGGTTAAGGATGATTCAATCCATGTGCACATGTGAAATCCTTTATTTGTTTTAAAGACCCTTGGAAGGTACCTAGCTGGACAACATAGGACTGGTAATAAGTGAAGTTTGAGGTGGAAAGTGAAAATACAGTTATAATGTGTCTCCTCTTTGCCACTAAATAAACAAACCCAACGTGCCTTTCACCAATTTTGTCAAAAGAAGGAAAATTGAAGGTAAAGGAGAAAATTAAGAGCAGGTGTTCTTAACCTGCTTCTGTCCCATGAACTCCTCCAAACAAAGTGTCTAGATTTTTGACATTATGAAACAGTATTTCAAGATAGCTAAAAATAACTGTAACATATTATGAAAATATCTGATTTCCACAGATGACAAAGGTACAGATACTGCTAATATGCTGAGGTTTATGGCCCATATTCAAAATTGAAGGAAATACTAAATTTCATTTAGATATTAATGAAAATAAAGATGACATTTCCCACCCAAATTCACAGACCACCTGGATTCTATCTGCTGAATGCCTTTGACACCAGCAGAAGAACTGCTGTGTTGGAGACATACTAAGCCCAATCTTCTTAAATGTAAGACAGAACTGGAATATTAGTTCCTTTAAATTCTTTCGATCATGGTAAAAATTAAACTGCTGAATTAAAATTTGCAAAATAAGGAAACAAATATAGTATTGCTTCTTTCCTTCAAGCAAAGGTTAAGTGAATGGAAAGCAATTATATTTTCTTACAAAGTCTTTCCTAGTGTGACTTTTCTACATTGTTAACAAAATTCTATTTCTTTCTTCCACTTTTTCCGAATTTTATTTTCATATATATGTATTTTGATATACTTCTATGATAAACCACTGTAATATTGTCGTATTATACATATACAGAAAATTACAGCCAACAAAGGGATGAGGACACAATTTTTTCCTCTTTGACCTGTTTTACCACACCAGAATCCTAGCTCCAGTGTAATGATTTTAAAGTTGAAACCACAGGAATGTGTGTAGTCAACAATGAAAATTATACTCTGCCAGTTTTTCCTGCTGAAATCTCTGTACTAAATAGTGCAGAAGAAAAATCCAGCCACTTTATTATGCTAAAGATCTCCCCCTTGTGCCTAAACTTTGTATTGAACTCAAGCAGGATTGAAAGTCATCAGCATGGTCTATGTATGGTATACAATTTTTTTTTTTTTTAAGTTAGGAGAAAAGCAACTTCCCGCCTCATATAAAGCAATTACTTGATATTGAGAGTTTGGGGCTATAAGTCTAATACAAACACTATTCTAGGAGGATGCAGAATAATTGGGTGACTTCAAGTAATTCACAGTAACTGAAGACTTGCAAATCTTAATAGGTATTAAGTTGCCTGAAGATGTTCGTTTCAGCTTCTTTAATAATAGCAAATATTTTGAACCCTCTACATAGCAAAAGAAAATAAGACCTAGCTATATGATGAAATGTTTGTAGCCATTAAAAACCATTTTTGAAAAAATGTTAACAAATGGGAAATTGATCACAACATGATATTGAAGGAACAAAACAGTATTCAAAGATGCATATATTTATGGAAAACTGACAATTATATATTTAATTCATTCAATAAGTACTAATTGATCTAATTGACCAGGCTGTCTTAGCAGACCCATTTTATCCTCAGACTTCAATTTAAATAGCATCACCTCAAAGGTTTAAAATTTATTTCAAATGTTGGCATTGAGCACCTACTCTGTGCTCAGCATGGTGTGTGAGGCGAAACACATGAAGACACAGTCAGTGGCTGCCCCAGGAAATGTATGAGCAACAGGAATCAATGCTTTTGAAGTGTCTTTGTAGGGACTAATTTTTCTCGTCTATTTTCTAAAAGGTCTGAAAATGGGGTGAATATTAAATAAACTGAAAGGGGAAGCTTGACCCACCAAAGAACAGCAAGAAGGCAGAACATGTGTGGTGGTCTCTACTGGGAAGGCTGAGTAGATCTACTGATGATGCTCCACATGCAACAGTAACCACCCTGCCCGTAATTTTAAAAGGGGAAGGATTGGGTTTACGGGGTTTATGGAATATTCAGGTGGCCACTAGGGGATGCCAGAATGCTGATATCTTTCAGCATGACTCCAGTTTCCCTAGGGAAATCTAAATTTGAGATTGAATGTAGTTCACGTTGACCAGAAATAACTTCTCCTTTTCCAGTAAAATTGTAAAGAATGTGACTTAGGTCACATGGTTAAAGAAGACAAGGAATTTATGAGTCCCAGATCATTATTGAGTTCCATGTCACACTGCTATGCAAGAAAAAAAATTTTAAACCCTACTTCCATCCCTCCAGCAGAAACTAATTAGTAAACTAGAAAAAAATTACAAAAGGAAAATGACAAAACCAACCAACCAGATAAAAACTTCAGAAGTTGGAAACATACTTGAGAATTTTTTAAAAATCTTTTAAATGGTATGATCCTGCTTGTATCTTAGGATAAAAATATAACTATACGTGTAGAAAAATTTAGAAATATATGTATCAAAATCTTAACAGGGGTGTTTGCAGGTGGTAGGATCATGTTTTTGTTTTCCCCCATTTTTTCCCTCTGCTTTATTCATTTCCTATAATTTCAAGATGTCACTTATTGCTTACTGTGTCAGACAGGACAGTAGCACTTTATCTAGATAATAAGACAAGAAAGTGTGGAAGTGTTCAGTATCCTTGACCCTCACCCCCAGTCCAGCAAAAAAGAGAGAAGATTGGTAGAGGGAGAAGAACCGGAACAAGGTTCAGTGGGATTTGGGCCAGATAGCTATTAGGAAAATGGGTGAGAGAGAATTTTAATAAGTCTAACTTGATGTTTTCAATCCACTCTGGGGTTTTCATAAAATGTAAGTAAAGGGTGTGAACTATGTTGACATTGGTAATACTTTTATAGAAACATGACCTTGAAGATGAACAACATGGGTTCTGGCTTTTAAAAGGTTCAAAAGCATTACTGTATTTTGACACGAAATACTGCAATTTTTTTTTTTAAAGGCTGAATCCCAACAAATATTATCCATCTGTTTGTTCAATCAAAAAGTAGCATAAACCTATGGAGTATAAACCACCATCTTCCACCTATTTACCTGCCCTTCATCCACATTTCCATCATAATACGCCTAAGGTATTGGGTCTATGTCTTGATAAAAATGTATTACATGAAATTTATGAGCTGCTTTATCTGGGAGTTACTTCGTACTTAACATATATCAGCAGTTGAAAAAACTGCAGATGCTATTTTGGAGAAGTTACCGAGATCACTCAGCTCTTCAGTGGAAAGCCTACCCCCAGCGGACCCCAGAGCCTCAGCTTCCCTGCCATGCTTCTCTGCACCTATGCCAAAGGCACAAAGGCCAACTTGGCTGGGGTGGAAACAAGTAGGGGAAAGAGCTGCACGCAGAGCTCTGTCTATTGGGTGTCTCGGTCCCTCTTTGTTGGCTCTTAAGGGATGTTAAGAAGCAGTTCAAAAGCCAATGTTTTGCAACAAAAGAAAAAAAAAGAGAAAGAAGACCATCCAAATCTAAAACTTTTGCGCAGCAAATGATACCATCCAGAAAGTGAAAAGACGACCTACAGAATGGGAGAAAATACTTGCAAATATTATCTGAGGAGGCTTGTATGTAGAATACATAAAAACTCTTACAACTCAATAATAGATAACCTAATTTGAAATGGGCAAAGGAATTAGACCCATCTCCAAAAAAAGATGTACAAACAGCCAATAAGCACATGAAAATATGCTCAACACCATTCCTCCCTAGGGAACCGCAAATCCAAACAGCAATGAAACCACTTCGCACCCAGGCGCACGGCTGTAATCAAAACCATGGGCGATGCCAAGGAGAACAGCGTGTGGGGAAACTGGAGCCTTCATACAGTGTTGGTGGGAATGTAAAACAGCACAAACACTTTGGAGAAGTTTGGCAGTTCCTCAAAACATTAAATCCAGCTGCCATGTGATCCAGCACTTTCACTCCTCAGTATATTCCCAAGAGCTGAAAGCATACACGAAATTTATACATGAAGGCTCGCAGCATTATTCGTAAGTCAAAAAGTGAAACAGTCCAAATGCCCATCCACTGATGAATATGTACCTCCATACCTAGACAACGGAGTATGATTCAGCAATAAAAAGAAATAAAGTACTGATGCATACAGCATCTGATGACCCTTGAAAGGAAGCTAGTCACAAAAGACCAACTATTTTGTGATTCTATTTATATATGAAATGTCCAAATAAGCAAAAGCAGAGACAGAAAGTAGTTTCCTGGCTGCCAAATGCTGAGAGGGGAACGGGGAACGGCTGTTAATGGTAAACGATTCTTTTCGGGGTGATATAAATGTTCTGAAATTAGATTTGGTAATGGCTTCCCAATCCTGTGAATATACTAAAATACCGTACACTTTAGATGATGAATTGTAGGTGGATCAAATCTCAGAAAAGTTAACTGGTAAAGCTACAGGTGGGCCCTCCCTCTGCTAAGCATTTTTTTAAAATGTCCCCCTGATAGCCCCTCACACAGTGCCACCTTTCTTGCTCGTTCTAGTTTGCTTTTCGCTCTTTTTTTTGTAGGAAGGTGAACTACTCCCTCATACATCCTAATTTCATTTTCTTAAAATATGGTAAAAATGGGAAAAATCTAGTGCTTTGGAAAATGTAATATATTACACTTGAGCTCACACTGTGGCTAGAAAGTCAACACAAATATACAACCGTGT
This sequence comes from Pteropus vampyrus, assembly GCF_000151845.1. Taxonomy (NCBI): domain Eukaryota; kingdom Metazoa; phylum Chordata; class Mammalia; order Chiroptera; family Pteropodidae; genus Pteropus; species Pteropus vampyrus. The sequence goes on along the minus strand of NW_011888859.1, from coordinate 1,139,403 downwards.
TTTAACTTATGTGAAGCATCTACAAATAATTTGAATATGCTCAGTACTTAAGTAACTTAAATGTTTAAATCAGGAACACGTGCAGATCAAGTAAATTTAAAATGTGCAGCTTTATATAAACATTACACTAAAATGTTTTTTAAACATTAAACAAAGGCATACATTATAACTTTAAGTAACATAATTTAAGAACTGTTTTGGCGACAGCTATAATACACATTATGAGTTTCTTCATTATATACACCTCATTTTAAATCTTCTTTTAACTTTCCCCCATTGGAAAATAAAACCAATGTGACTTTCAATACAATTCATTTTATTTTTCTAGTGCAAGAAAACATTTCCAGGTTTATTTCCAATTTCAGTTTCAAAACAAACTGACCTGAAATGTAGTTTATATTATCTGGCAATCATTAATAAATGTGTAAGAATGTAGAAAATGAATCAATTCATTGGTAGTACTCCAAATTCGATGCACAAGAACCTTTCGTAAAGCATTTTAAAACTGCAGAGCGATCCAAAAATCTGTTCATTTAAAACACTTGTTAAAATATATTAATATTTTAGTTAACTATAGATATCATAAATAGAATGTTAAAGATATTATATCTTCCTTCAAATACAATTTCTTTCATTCTGATTTTGTTTCCCACCATCCATTCCACAGGTCAATCAAAATGCAAATGCATGCAAATAAAACAAGCCATGAAGTAAAATTTAAGAACAAAATTTAGAATTAACTTATTGAGGTAAGTTTTACTTTCACGCTTTCAAACATCACAGTTGTAAGAAATGCCTCTCTTTACAAAGCATATTTAAGATACACCTTTTCAGAGCCCTTATTTCTAAGGCCCAAAATCAAGTTTAATAAAATTCCATGCTTCCTAGATTAAATAGCATGCAGCATAATATTAAAAGTTAACTTACTTATATTTTGCTTTCTGCCTAGTTGTAAGTTCATAAAAATCACTTGAAATTATGCATTTAACTTGAAATAAGTTACTAAGATTCCAACATATATGTAAATATCTGTGACTAGTTTAATCCATCTATCCCTGAACCAAAGTAGGGAGTCGAGATGTTCAAAGGAAAAGCATCCTGAGTATGTGTAATAGCACCGAGAAGCCAAGCTTCCCAGAGCTAACACAGAGCAGTCGAGTGACTAAATTCATACTGCTGTTCTGAAGATGAAAACTGCCCGTCAGATCTTTCTACACAACTTAGAGCTCTTGAACCAGGTCAAAGCGGACCATCAAACTGAAAGACACCATATTTCCCAGTAGTCAGCCAGCTGGGATCGGAAGCTGTGAGCTGCTCACCTTGTCCAGGCTGCAGACCAACCTGAATCTCAGCTTTTAATGTTCGTATGCTGCAGAGAGGGGCAGGATGAAAGCCGTTCAGAGCCTGACGGAATGGAATGGTAAACTCCCATTTTCTGTCGCCTGTCAACTTCCTATAATTCAAATCACCCTTGAATAAAATTAAATGTGCTTTCTGTAGTTCAGCATATAAGTCAGGAGCAACCTGAGACATTGCACAGAATTCATGAGGGAGTGTCCAAAAAATATGATCATGGTAAACCCATCTGCCCATTTTAATATAGTTTTCCCAGTCAACCCCACACTTGGACAAGTGCTTATGATTAGAATGTTTTACTTGTTCAATTAGCCAGTTAAAATCATGTATAGTGGTATCAGAAACAAACCATGGAATAGTTTTTCCATAAAAATGAACCTCAGTAGCCAGCTTAGAAGACAACAAGAAGTCAGCTAATATAAAATCTGTAACAAGTTCAAAACCAGAATTATCCAGAACGATATCCACTCTACTAACAGTGCCTTTTCCTCTTGTTTTCTTGCGATTGCTAAGCAATGACCAAAGATGTTCCATGTCATTCACTAAAATGAAAGGTTTGAACTGTTCCAAGGAATTTATTATATTGGTCTTCTGAGAACTGGTATTCCCACTTGACAGAGATAGATCGCACTTATTTCCCCACAATGAAATCTGAAAAAGAAAAGGTACAAGACATTTACCCTTCTTTTGAATTACCAACAAAAACTATTACATGGGAGGGATTGCTAACAGTATTCATAAAATTGATTTCTACAAAACTCTTAATATAACATGTCCATTAAACAACACTTTGCCTAGTAATGCAAAGATGATGTTTACATGATGCTGTATAAAAAGGTAAAATATGAAGTTTTTTACCTTTTACTCTTACACTATTAATTTGGTCGAGTTGTCACTCACCTGAGTCATTTGAAAAACAGACCCCCCCACCAACCTCTACTCTGGGGCCTCTTCAGTCTGTTTTCAGAAGTAATCCTTGAAATACGTCACTTGATATTAAGCCGCTGATCTAAACTCTCTAACAGCTTCCCATCTCATTTTGGGAATCAAACCCAAGTCCTTATCTTCGACGACCAGGCCTGCTGTGGCCGTTCCAGCCCCTCTTACCCGTCCTCATTTCCTACAGAATCCCCGTACAGTTTTTCACACTCTTGGCAGGCTCCCAACTCAGGCCTCGCAAGAAACCTCCACCCCAGACATGCACGTGACCCGCTCCTTCACCTGCTTCAGGTCTGTTCCCAAGTCACTAGTCCTTCCCTGGCAGCCCACTTAACACACAGCCCCTCCCCACTCCACCAACATTCCTAGTTCCCCTTCCCTGCTTTATTTCTCTTCACAACACTTTCTAACAATTCTTTCTGGAACTATTTCTAACTTTTCCTGGGAAGTGAGGGCTGAAGATACTGCTGTGTAAAACTATACATTTTCAAATAGTTCCGAATCTAGTTATATAAATTTAAGAATGTTTTGAATGAAAATGGAAAACTAAAATTAGTACTATATAGATGGAAGAATGTAGTAGAACCATATTAAATAGGCCAATGCCCACCCAAGTCTCCACCTGCTGTGTTCCAGACTCAATACTCAAATGAATGAATCTAGTTTAACTCTCACACCAAATTACGAGATATACAATATCATCTTCATTTAACAGATGAGGAAACTAAAGCTCAGAGCAATTAAATAACTTGTCTCATGTACAACCACAAATAAGCAACAAAACCAGCATTCAAGCCCAAGTCAGGCTGGGCCGACCAAATGACTGTGAAGTATTCTCTCAAGGATAACAGAAGCTATGAAGCCACTAAAATCTGGGCCACTAAAATCACGTCCAGGTGGAGTAGAAGAGATTTCAAAACCATTTTCAGAAATTAAGTGGATTTTCATCTCCTGAATAACACTATTACTAAAATGATTTTTAAAAACTGGTCAATTATAACTAAAAAAGACTGTATATATACACGCTTTGTTGTTAAATGTGTGCCAATTTTTTTAAACTGTTTAAGTAAACAAATACACTTCAGAGATTATCACATTTACCTGAAGAAGTTTAAAAAACTCATTTTTCAGATTATTTTCATCTAGATCTTCAATAGTTTTCAGCAACTCTTGTAGGTGAGTACCTAGAGCAATGATAGATTCCTGTGACTCAAAGAAGTTTTGTTCTTTTGATTCTTTAAATACATCAAAATCATCGATGGGTGGACTAAAGTAGGAGAAAAACATAAGTGAAACGTTTATGTAACTCCGAAATATCTGGGTAATTACAATTCCTTAATGAAAAAGAATAGTAGTACTCGGTTTCAAAAATTACTGGTAATAGACGCTGGATATAACACAGATCAAGTTACACAAAATAATAATCAAAGTACACAAAATAAATCAAATTACACAAAATAAGTCCCCCAAACTCATTTTAATTAGCTGTCAAAGTCTCTAATCAAATATTTTACTGGAAGTACTAAATAATTTGTGACTATGGCCATAACTATTTATCCAGTAAGGTTTCCAGGACAAAGAAGAAAAAAGAAACAAAATTTCAAGACAACTGCTTTAGTAATCACAAATCAAGCCAAACACAGAGTATTATGGGAAACCAATGACTACTTGAGATAAATCAGATAATACTAATGTAAATTTTATTATAATGATGAATTTTGATCATTTATGTGTAGATTTTTTTTGGCAACCTTTATTCCCAAGGTGACTCTGACCCACAGCTATGTACGTGTCATGGATACATCTTCATGCTGCCCAAGATCTCAAACAACATCAATACTGGCCTAAGGAAACTATAACTAAGAAGATATATGCTGACATAATAACCTTTACAGATTCAAATGTAAAAGACATTCAGATTATCTGATCTTCTAAATTAGCTACTTTTTTTACATGGGTCATCCACCTTAGAGTAAAAACGATATGATGGAGTCAATAGGATTGATTTAAAAAACAAAACCAAAAACATACCATAATTTATACATCCAAAGGATTGCTGCCTCCTTCCAACCAGTCACCTTGAGAGCTACACCCTTATCCCAAGGATGCTGCCATTGCTCAAAGCACTTTTGGAATTCCTCTTATGGAATTGTCTTCAGAACCTATGGCACATTGTTAGATGTCTTGTCAGTGATAGCATATCTTCATCCTTCGGAGTTAATTTCTTTTTGGAAACAGCCAAAAGTCACTCAGAGCAATTTCATTAGAATGAGGTATGTCAATCAAATGGACTAAAACACTTTTGATCAAAAATGAGGAGTGACTAAAAAATAATGAGACTAATATTCTTTCTGAGGCTTGTAAACTGGCTCTGAAAGAAGTTACAAAGAATTAAAAGGTGTTTTTAGCAATGGCAGCATTGCTGAAATTAATCAGTCTCTCACAGAGACTTAAAAGGATAAAAAGTTTTTGGTAGCAGAGGTTCAAGTGTAGGGGTCAGCACACTAAAGCTTGCAGACCCAACTGGCCCACCCGTGTTTTGTATGACCTGCAAGCTAAGAACGGTTTCTACATTTTTTAATGGTTAAAAACAATCAAAAGGATATTTCGTGACATATAAAATTAAAACTTAAGTATCCATAAATGAAGTGTTCTTGGAATACCACCAGATTGATTCATTTACGTGCCATCCAGGGCTGCTTTTGCACTGCTGTGACAGAGCTGAGTAGCTTTGACAAAGACTTTGTGGCCCCCACAGCCTAAAATATTTACTATCTGGCCCTTTACAGAGTAAGTTTTGTTCTAGTGTTTTATTAACAAATCATTCATTAAAGTCACACTTCATATTAAGAATGAGCCTGTTGTATTTAAGAGGGTAAACTCACACAACTATGTGTGATTTCTGATTTTAAAATGTTTGCTATTTTAGAATCTCTAAAGCTGTATGTATGTGCATATACTACGACCCAGTGGTTCACTCCTAGAAATAAACACACACGTACGTTTACTATACACATGTGTTTGAATGTTTGTGGCAGCTCTCTTCATAATAACCCCAAACTGGAAACCACTCAAATATCCATTAACAATAGAATAGGTAAACAGAGTGTAATATTCTCATAAAATGCAATACTAGACAGCAATAAAAACAATTTACAACTATATGTAAACAGTATGGATGAATCTCATCAACATAATGGTGAAAGAAGCCAGACACAAAACCACATCCCATATAATTTACTTTAAATGAAGTTTAAAATCAGGCAAAACTGATGCAGCCTGTGGTTTTCCTGAAGGGGTGGTGATGGTAGTGACTGGAACGGGACCCACGGGGTGCTTCTGGGGTCCTGGTAAGGGTCTGCTTCTTGATCTGGGCAACTAGGGACACAAGAGTGTTCTAGTAAAGATTGCTGAACACTTAATATCTGTGCACTGTTATGTACATATATTATACTTCAATAAAGTCAACATAATCATGTTTTAAAGCTTGTGTGTGTGTTGAGATCCTACGAAAAGCTTTTTAAAAAATCCTTCTTTGGTCACTGTAAAGCTGTCCCTGACCCAGAACAGGAATTCCACCTACAAGAACTCTGACAAATTCTGAAAACTATTCAGTGCTAGTTCTGCTGTAGGATGGTTCTTTTTGATACTGACCTAAAACCTGAGTTCTGGTACAATATAATACAAATCCTCAGACCTTCGAATATCTGCCACAAAGGTTACCTGTAGAGATTTCTACATCTACGGCTGAATAATAGTCTCCATCCTGAGACTTAGAGCTCCCAAGTTTTGCCTCTATCCCTTTTAATAAGCTATTCCTGGACCAGTGGTGATCAACCTAAGCTGTGCAGAACCTTCCCTGCAGTCTACCCAGGCCCCACCACAAATTAAATCATCAGTATTTGTTTCAAAATCCGCATGCTAACAACGAAAAAAACCTCCCCAACTGGGTTATAAATGTGTAGCCAGGTTTGTGAACTTCTGCCCTAGGTTTTTTTATTCTGTGAACCTGATCTACCTCTAAAATCAAACTCAGAAACAACATTCTTTTACCTTTCTAACTTCCAAACTCCACCAAACCTTTCCAGGGTGCTACCTGGTCTTTCAACAATTGGGCAGCTTTGGCTAATACTGCATATGTGTTCCAAAATTATGAAACCATCACCCAGAATTTCAGGTTAACATTAGCTCCTGACAGATATCCAAATCAACCACTTAGAAAAAGGTAGTCTGATGCGGGCTCTAATCTACTTTACACAGACCAAGCTCAAATACTGTAAAATGGAAACCAGTACCTACACTTCTCCGAGTTGCAAAGTAACTGGAACATAGCTGGTATTCAACATGTGACAGCTCCTAGTATTAGCAGTAGTCTTTTGCTTGGGTGCCTTCTGTGTGGCAGGCAGTGTGCTAGATTTTAAATACATACTGTATTTTGCTTTTAGAGCAGAAGTCCTAAAACATACTTATTCTGCAAAACAACAAACTGTGACTTTAAATAATTTATAAAGATTAAGACAGAAAAAGCTCATGAATAGACTCAAATTTATGCATGTTTCCCAATTTTGTTTTACTATTAGTGTTGGTTTGATTGCTTTAAATTATCCTATGCTACATTTAGGAACAGAAACCAAAGGATTCCTCTTATTCAACAAACCTGTATTATTGTAATCTGTAAGCTAAAAAATGATCCGCATTACATTTTCTTCTGCTCTATAAATGAGAATTTTAGAAAAAATTAGTGTAAACTAGCTTATAAAAATTATTTAGAACATGTGTTTACCTTTGAGTCTTTTTCTAATCTGGCCATTAAAATACTGAGCTAAAGATTAAGATAGTGCATCAACCAATGCAGTGATTCACTATTTTGTTGATTTACTCCAAATTAATTGATACGTTATGTATTTAAAACAAAATATATGCTTACTTTGTCCTATGTTGATTTTTATGTAATTATTTCACGTTAACATTTTTTTTTTTGCCCAATAAGTACAATCTGTTTTACTCTAGAAGAAAAGTGAGTCTTTTTAAGAATTTTAAATTAGTTTCCATTTCAGATATGCAACCTTATGTCTATTCCAGGAAAGTGGATTATAACTGCCAAGAATCTATTATAGCAATAACATTTGCAACAATGTCCAAGACTGCTATTAATATCTGCTGAACTAAATGCAGGGTTTCACTGGTTTTTATTTTTAATCTTACCATTTTATAACTTTGAAAAAAGCATAAATTATCTAAACATTTATCTGACAGTTATACACCTACCTCTGGATAACTGCTTCATGAATTCTACGATACATGTAGCATTCCACAAACAACCACGGCGAGTAGAACCACCTTGGTTTCCCATCGCTTTCACTGACGAGACTCTGCTGATGTTCTAGGTACTGATTCCATATGTCAGTATCTGCAAACTTCTCAACCAAGGGGATAATTGGCTTATCTGTTTGCAATTCATTCCGTAATTTAGAAAGAAGAGAAATAGCTTTCTTTTCAGCTTCCATACCTTTCTGCAGAAATATAGAAGAAATCTTTATATACAAAAATACATGAAAAATCTACATATAATTAATTTGTACATATAGTTTATACATACATATATATATATATATATATATATATATAAATAACTCTTCTAGGGTAGCACATTTTTATGTACCTAAACTTAAGAAAGAAAAAATTACTATATTTCAAAACTACATTTTGTCTTCATAAACTATTATAAACATTTAAATTTAGAATTCTTAATTGAAAACCAAAGCACGCAGAGGTCTCATATCAACATTATCCTGCCTTAACTATTTTTTTTTTTCCAAGTTTCATCTTATTAACCAAAGTCCTTTCATTATCTCTAGGTGAAATGACCATTATCACAGAGGAAAAACAGCTTCTGTTAAAGTTAACAAAAAAAATTAAAGTTCAGCACATTTCTTACCTCTCCATGTTTCTCAAAAAATTCACTTTTATGTCGATGTAATGTATCAATAGCCTTGGTTAAGATTTGTGGTATTCGGTCTTTAATTGTAAGATAAGCAAATGATCTAGAAAAGTAACATACACAGTATATTACTTAGTTAACATTAATACTAGAAGATGGGTCGTCTTTCGATTTCCGGATCACCTTATTTAAATTAAAATTTCTTTTTATACAACCATTATAAGAAAAACCAGCATTGTCTAGCTACTATACTAAGACATAGGAAAATCTGAAAATTTCTCTGATAAGTCATGGATACTAAGTAGTCTTTTGTGCCTCAATTCCAGATTGTCCCCTGAAGTCTGTTTAATCATTCTTCTTTCCCATTCCATTCCTTTTACTTATCAGAAACTAGTTTAACAATGTGATAGGTCAGAAAAAGAAATTTCCCTAGAAATCAAACAGGCTCTACTTCCAGGTTAATTACTAAGTGACTTCACTACTTAGAAAGATGAATGAGGCCGTGGATGTAAAACTGCCTGGAAGACTCACTCTAATGTACTAGTTAAAAACATAAAGAATAAAAGATACTTATGGTCCTGCTTCTTTCTTTTCTCTTAGCCAATTTTAATTCTTTTCAAAGGCTTTCTTATCCTGCTGCCTTTTCTTACCCGCATGACTCCTTCCACCTTCTGTCCCTAAACAAAATTAAGGCATGTTACCATCTCGTGCTCCCAACCAAAAAAAGAGAGTTTCTAGAATTGTCAACAAAAGCTGGAGATAAGAAAAACTTGAATATACTTGCATTTAAAAAAATCAAAGCTAGCCTTGATTTTAAACAAGAACCAAAATGTACAAATTATCATTTTATTGGTAGTTTTTTAAGGAAATACAAGATTCAGTTAGAAAAAGACTTTAGTAAGTGGTGAAATTCAGTGCAGTTTTTAAATTGAGAGTGCAGAACCTGGCTGATCATTTATATCTTCAACTCATCAGAGATAAAGTAAAAACAAAGAAAGCTGACACAATAATTTTGAAAATACTTCTTCCCAACCACCTATTATAACTGAGATTGTCACACTTCTAAAAACTCAAATATCTTACTGTATTTTCTTTAAATACTGTATTATACCCTGAGTATTTCTTCAAGAGATTTCTTCAAATGATGGATGTAAAACTACAAAGCTAGAAAATTGCAAAAACACTGATTCTGTGGTGCTTGGAGTAACCTAGTGATTAGGTTTTAATATGTGTAGGAACTACTTTGATCAGAATTTAACTTTTAAAAATCACTACTAAATCCTTGAAGAGAACGAATATTAAATTGACACAATTTTCCAAGGCAGCAGATGCAAAAAGTGACAATCCCTTGAAGATTTTACTTCATTGGAAAGTATGTATTACTTTTTCCAGCTACTAAATTTCCGCCCAGGCCAGGAATAAAGTGAGGCTAGAGGAGCCAGCCGTCCGTTCAAACTTTAAGGACACATTTCCTGTTTTTGCGCAGCCCAGTGCCTGCTAGAATTCTGGATCACTGGTTAGCACTCTGGCCTCAATCTGCTCCCAGTAAGGTCATTTCCTTCTAAGTGTTCTTGTGTTTTGCAATATTTTGGAGAAAGGACATATCTCAAATACAAATTTGGCCATTCGATATATACAAATGCACTTTTTTTTACGGTGTTCTACAGCTTTATCTAGAATATGTAACATGACGCCCAAACAGCAAATGGCTACATGCATTTTTTAAATAGCGGGACTATGAATTAATATGACCAACAGTAGAAACACATTTCTAGATAGATCTGAGACTCCTAACTTTTACCGAGAATTTTAATCCCCCAAAAGCGCGTTTACTAAAACATTAAAGCCATGCTTTGCAACGCCCTGAAAGGGTGTACAGGCCTCTGCGGGGCAGAAGAGGCATAAACTCTCAAGGCAATCATGCGGGAGTTAAAAAAAAAAAAAAAAAAAAAAAAATCACTTTAAAGACAAGTTAACCGCCCAACACAAATTAATATAAGCCTATTAAAACGCCTGAAAAATCACTGAAGAGACGTGGGATAACTGGAGACTATCAGCTGGGATTCGAAGTCCAGTCGTGTAGAGTCAGGAAGAGGCCACGAATCACCGCAAGGAAGGTTCTGCAAGGCCGATCCGAGTCTGGAGCCGGGCGAGCGGCCGCAGCGAGCGGACTCATGCCCCGGGGCTGGCTCGCCCCCGCCTCCACGCGAGTCAGCGACACAGAGGAAGCGGCCCCTGGAAGCGGTGCCCGACGGCGGGACGGAACTCGCGGTCGGCGGGGAGCGGGCTTCTTCCTGCCCGCCAGCCCGTCGTGGATTCCCTACTGGATACCAACAGCTTCCCGGCGAGGCCCGGCTTTCCACGAAAGTGGGGAGGAAGAAAAGGAGCGGAGGAACCGGGCGAAGAGAGCGACACCAACCCTACGTCCTGGCCGGAGAGAGACGCCGGAGGCTCCGCCATCACCTCCGTGTTCCCCGCGCCAACGCTTGGATCTCACCCGCCGCAGGAAGAGAGGCGGTGCCCGCGCGGAGGAGGAGCTGAGAAACGGACGTACCAGGGTTAAAAAAATGCTTTTGAATGAAGAAACTTTATTTGTTGCCCGTAGAAGAGACAAACAATGCCCGCTCCAGGATACGGAGATCTTCCGGGGACGAAGGCGGGGATAGCGGAGGGCGACGAGAGAAGCGAATAAGGAAGCGGGAGGGAAGCGGAAGCAAGGAGGGACCGGGAGATCCCAGAGACTAAAGAGCGGAAAAGGTCGCGGCGGCCGCGGGTCACGTGGTCGGTGGTCACGTGGTCGGGTAGTCACGTGGCCAGGGCGGCCGGCGCTCAGCCGGGGCCGGAGTTCTGTGCGCCTGCGCCGTGCCGAGCGGTGGGCGGGGCGCCAGTGCAGTAGCGGAGTGGCTGCAGGAAGCGGGATCCTGCAGCGGTGTCTGTCTCTTCCTTGCAGCCAGGCGCGTTCTTGTTCTCTTCCCGCGTAGAGGTTAGTGCACTGCCTTTCCCTAGCAGCTTATATGGTCCTGCACAGCGGTCCCCCGCCTTCGCTCCCAGCCTCCCTGAACGTCTCGCGTCACAGGCTTCACCGATACTGCTATGGCCCCCTGCCTCTGACAGTGATCTTTGGTCGCCTTATCTGGGACTAAAAAGCACCCAGTCCACAAACTTATTGAACTCTTTTTTTGAACCTGTGCATAGCAGTAACTGCAAAGACAAATAACTTTGAGCTTAAGGAATTGGAAGGTGTGTTCCCGAAGATAAGCGCTACTTACCCATTGATTTGCAGCCCAGCTGATAACCGTTTTCTCAGTAGGAAATATACCCAAGAAATGAATAACTGCTTTGTATTTCATTCACAAAATGTGAGTTGACTACCTACTGTGTGCTGGGCACTGTGGTCCCAGGAGAACAGCATGAGCAAAAGATGAAATCTCAGTTCTCAAGAAGATTCCATTCTACAGGGGAGAGAGACAAATCTATCCGTTCCTCTTCTCTTTTTTCCTCTTAACATTGTCACTAATATATATTTTGCTGCTTTACCATGTTTTTTGTCTGTCACTCCAATGTGATGTAAGGTTCAAAAGATAGAGATTGTCGTCTATTTTATTTTCCTGTATTTTCAGCAAGTAGGACATTGTCTACCACATGATAGGAACTCAGTTCATATTTGTTGTGTGAATCAATAAATTAAAAATACAAGGTATGCAAGTGATTTTTAACGCAATGAAGAAGTACAAAGGGAGGAAGACAGAGTGAGTGCTGGTTGTGCATTTAAAACAAAGCGATTGGGGAAGACTTCACTGGGTAGGAGACATTTGAGCAAAGATCTGAAGAAGGCGAAGGAATGAGGCTTACAGATACCTGGGAGAAGAGCAAAAGGGACAGTAAGTGCAAAGATCCAGAGGCCAGAGCAGCTGGAGCAAAATGAGCAAGGGGTAGAGCTGCAGAAGATGTCAGAGTCCTGATAGAGGGCCAGAGAATGCAGGGCCACACAAGCCATTTTAAGGTCTCTGGCCTTGAATATTTCAAGTGAAATATGCCATTGTCATTTTGTACATTGGAAGGATGTGATCCAACTTAAATTTTCAAAGGCTCACTTTGGTTGCTGTGTTGCGAAGAGTCTGTAGGAGGCCATGAATAGAAGCAGGGAGACCAATAGGGTCTATTAGAATAATCTTTGGGGAAGATAGCAACTTGAACCAGAGTGGTAATAGTGTTGCTGATAAGAAATAGCCCGAATAAAGCTAGTGGGATTTGCTGACAGAATGGGTATGGAGATCAAAGTAAAGAGTCAAGGCAGGCTAGGTTTTTGACTTTAGCAAAGATAAGGATGTAATTGCTATTTCATGATTGGGAGAGACTGGGAAGATTTCAGAAGCTGAGTTTTGAGCATGTTACATTTTTATGCAAACGAGTGGTTTAGAGATAAATATTTAATATTCATTGATTGTATATAAGACCATGAGATTGGGTGAGATCACTAAGAGCTGAGAATAGAAAAGTAGCCCAAATACTGAGCCTTTACTCATTTCCATTCTTGAGGGGATGAGAAACCAGCAAAAGAGACCGAAAGGACAACCAATGTGATACGTAAGTGACCATTGTGGTCTCCTGGAAGCCAAGGGCAGAAGATGTTTCCAGGAGGGTGGGGTGATCAGCTGTGTCAGATGTTGCTAAGTCAGGTAAAACAAAGACTGAGAAGTGACCATTGGACTTAGAAATGTAGAGGTCATTCATTGGTGGCCTTGACAAGATGGTTTTTGTAAAGTGGTAGGGATGAAAGTCTGATAGGAGTGTGTTTGAGAAAAATCAGAGGAGTTGGAGATAGTAAATAAAACCTTTAAAGGAAGAGAGCTTAGAGAAAAGATGTAGTGAAGGGAAAATGGAGTCAGGGGAGACTTGTTTTTATAAGATGAGAGAAATTAAAGCATAGTTGTTTGCTAATAAGAATTCATCAATAAAGAGGGAAATATAAATAGCATGGAAGGAGGGCAGTAGAGTTTAATCATTCTTTCTGTAGGCAGGAACGGATGAGATTCAGTATGCAGATGGGGGACCTGGCTCTAAATGGAGCCAGGGGCAATTCATCTCAAATAGCAGAAGGGAAGACAAAGTATACAGGCA
>NW_011888859.1:1115488-1125996 GCF_000151845.1 Pteropus vampyrus | reverse complement strand
TAGTGGGATTTGCTGACAGAATGGGTATGGAGATCAAAGTAAAGAGTCAAGGCAGGCTAGGTTTTTGACTTTAGCAAAGATAAGGATGTAATTGCTATTTCATGAATGGGAGAGACTGGGAAGATTTCAGAAGCTGAGTTTTGAGCATGTTACATTTTTATGCAAATGACTGGTTTAGAGATAAATATTTAATATTCATTGATTGTATATAAGACCATGAGATTGGGTGAGATCACTAAGAGCTGAGAATAGAAAAGTAGCCCAAATACTGAGCCTTTACTCATTTCCATTCTTGAGGGGATGAGAAACCAGCAAAAGAGACCGAAAGGACAACCAATGTGATAGGTAAGTGACCATTGTGGTCTCCTGGAAGCCAAGGGCAGAAGATGTTTCCAGGAGGGTGGGGTGATCAGCTGTGTCAGATGTTGCTAAGTCAGGTAAAACAAAGACTGAGAAGTGACCATTGGACTTAGAAATGTAGAGGTCATTCATTGGTGGCCTTGACAAGATGGTTTTTGTAAAGTGGTAGGGATGAAAGTCTGATAGGAGTGTGTTTGAGAAAAATCAGAGGAGTTGGAGATAGTAAATAAAACCTTTAAAGGAAGAGAGCTTAGAGAAAAGATGTAGTGAAGGGAAAATGGAGTCAGGGGAGACTTGTTTTTATAAGATGAGAGAAATTAAAGCATAGTTGTTTGCTAATAAGAATTCATCAATAAAGAGGGAAATATAAATAGCATGGAAGGAGGGCAGTAGAGTTTAATCATTCTTTCTGTAGGCAGGAACGGATGAGATTCAGTATGCAGATGGGGGACCTGGCTCTAAATGGAGCCAGGGGCAATTCATCTCAAATAGCAGAAGGGAAGACAAAGTATACAGGCACAGAAGCAATAGGTGGGCAGGTGGTTGATGGCAAAGAGCTTGTGGAAGCAAGATCATTATTGAGAGTGGAAGAGGAGGAGGCATTGAAGGTCTGAGGAGAGAGTAGAGTAGAATATGATAAGGAAACACAGTTAAGATTATTGAGCAGCAGAAAAGCCCACACAAAATGAGTAGTCATGATTTTAAAGTAAAACCAGATGGCCTGCTTGGTTGGCTGTCTCCAGCCACACTCAGCTGCAGGCACAAATTAGGTGAACTATTTTTAATTGAGATTGAGGTTATGTCATGTAAGTGGCAGAGTGAAGGGTGCAAGGGATTTGAGGTGTGGGAGAGAGATTATAATGGTAGGCCATGGACTATAAACTGGGTGTGGAGGAAGTGAAGTGGGGAGTAAGGGACAGTGAAAAGGTGGTGAGGACGTGGTTCCATAGTGTAGCGGTTAGCACGTCTGCTTTACATGCAGAAGATCCTGGGTTCGCGCCCCAGTGGAGCCACGGTCCATGGTCTATGACCATGCCACCCTGAACAAGCCCAATGTCTGATCTCGGAAGCTTAAGCAGGGTGGGGCTTGGTTAGTACTTGGATGGGAGACCACCTAGAACGACTAGGTGCTTTAGGCATGAATAATAATAATTCTTTTTAAAAAAGGTGGTGAAATCGTTGAGTTGTAGGTCCTTTCGGATTTGAAGAATTGCTGGAATTGAGTAACAAGTGAACTGAAAAGCGGAAGTGGTGTTTGGAGAGTAGGATGCTTGAAATTGAGAAAAATGAGAGTGCAGTTATTAGTAATGACACAGTCTAGAGCAGCACTGTCCGATAGAAGTACAAGGCAAGCCACATGTGGAACAAGTTTTCTAGATGCTTTTAAAGTAAAAATAAATGGATGAAATTAATTTTACTTTATCCCAGTATGTCTAAACATATTTTTTCAACAAGTAATCAATCTAAAAATTATTGAGATATTTTACTTTTTTGTATTCAGTGTAAAATTCAGCATACAAGAGAAAGTTTCTCTTATTTTATTGAGCCACATTACAAGTGCTCAGTAGCCACATGTGCCTAGTGGCTACTACACAGCTCGGAGCATATGAGCCTGAGAGTTGAGTAGCTGAGGAAGGATGGAAGACAAGATAGGTCAGGAAATTTGGGGGTCAGGGATTGTAAAAGTCATGCCCTCTACCAGTCTGCATGGGAATGGAGACCATCAAGAATTAAACAAGGATAACATGGAGGAGCATCTGAATCCAGTGCTAAAACGTTACGTAAAGCTGTTAAGGGAATTAAAAATCCAGTACTTTTTATCCTTAAATTTACTTCGTACAATTAAAATTTCATTTTCCTAAGATGTGTGCTAATTTTTAACAAAGCCTATGTATTTTTTGTGTTGGGTACCTTAAATGCGACACATCTTTCTCAGCAAAAATAAAAAACACACTTCTTGTTTGTCCAATAGCTATTAACTTTGCTTGTCCCATCCTGTCGCTTTTAACCCTGGTGTTACACATAGCCTCTGTGTGAAGGCAGTCTTTAGAGTTGGGAGGTAAGAATTTCCTAGAATAGTATGGAAGAATCCAGGTCTTTGTACACAGATTTCTAAAATGTTTTATAATTAGATCTTTAAATAGTACCAGTAAAAGGTGAACTATGATAACTCTCATATGGCACTAAACATAGAATTCCAACTTTTGAAGATATTTTGAAAGCAGCAGGTTCTGCCTCAATGCTGCTGTGACTCATCCTTGTCCTCTTCTAAAGGGAGGTGATGGAGTGCAGTAGGTACAAGTGATTTTGGAATTGGAACAGCCTAGGTTTTAATTACATCTCTGCAAACTTGCTCACAGCCTAAGCCTCAGTTTCTTGACCTGTAAAATGCCTTCTAGGATTATTGTGAGGTGAAGCAGATTGCTTTGCGGTAGAAGGTTCTCAGTAAGTAATGTCTTGGTCTCTCAGTTCCTCCTCTATGTCATTACCAAAGATATGTTTCTTAAACATACCTTTGACCATGTGAGTCTCATGCTTGAAAGCTCTGGCTTCCTCCTACCTAAGAAACTCTTCGGGATCTTTTGTGATCTGACGCCTGGCTCCTTTTCTATCCTGATCCCTTAAGCACTTTACTCCTGCCTGCCTTGAAGCTGCACGTTTTTTGTCAGGTAAACAGCACTGTGTACCTGGAGTGTTTGATTTGCTGATCCTCTGCCCTTTTGAGACCCAGTTCAAATGTCACCCCTTTGAATGTGTCCCACCCACCCCTCACCCCAGGTGCTTCCTTCTCTGCGCCCCGTAGCAATTTGGACATACCCCTATTTTAGTACCTGTCGCATTCTTGTCTGTTTCCCCTGCTGGACTGTGAATTCTGAGATCATTGATTCATACCTGTATCTCCAGCACCTAACGTTATTTTTTAAAAGAATTATTTATTATTAATTGCTTACTATAGGCTTACTTTTAAAGAACAAATATTTTATACTATAAATAAGGGAGGAAATTACTTATACATGTGTCTGACATCCTGTACCCCACCTCCACCAGCCACGCCCACCCCCAACCTGAAAAGCACCTTTCTATTCAAGTAGCAGCTTACATCTTTCTGAGAGCCTTTCCTGACTCTTAATGTAAAATTAGGCAAGCTCCAGGTGTTTCTTTATACCTACAGGCCTTTGGTAGGGCCTAGGGCCTTTTCCACTGAGTTAAAATGAGCAGTTGAAAATGTCTGCCCTCAGGATACCATTGGCACCCTGGCTGCAGGAGCACTGTTGTTTCATGGAGGCTTCCCTGGCCTTATCTATCTCATGCTTATCTCATTGTAAAGACAATAAGTTTTGAATAAGGGAATTTGTAAGTACAGATTTTTTAATAGTTGATATGCTAATGAAATAAATGAAGAGATCCTATCACTCTGTTTTTTCTTTTTTGAGGTCTTAGTCAATAGCTTCATAATCTTATAATCTTCCAGCAAGGCGGCCAAAGGTTGACTAAAGGGAAAGTAATAGAAATACTTGTATTTATTTTTTTATTATTATTTTTTTTACTAGACATAGGTAAAGATGTATCTGTTTTGCAAAATTTTTACAGAAGTATGCCTATTACCTAGGAAAATATGTGTTATATATAACGTGTGTGTATGTATGTTTTAAACATTTTTAAGAAAAACTTGACTTTGATTTTTTTTTTTTTTCTTTTTTTAGTTTGGGATGTGGAAATGTCAGCCAGACTTCTCAGAGCCCTGGCCGGATCTCACTGTATTTTGTCAAAAGCATGTCACTGCCAAAAACTTGTTCATCAGACAGTAAAATCTCTTAAGGCATTTGAGAGTACAATGTGCAGCACCCTGGCAAGAAGCCAGAACTTGGATTTGTTCTTTCCTGATAGAGCAGCTGGTGGTTCGAATAAGTCCCAGATTCTGGACATGAACCAGAGCATATCAAATGCAAGCATATTCTATGCATTAAACACTGCGTATTGCCAAGATGAAAACGCGCCCTTTCCAAGCAAGAAGTCCCTGGGTGCTCACCGGAAAGTGACTCACAGACCAAATCTATTAGGTCCTAAGTGGTTTGTAAAGATATTAGAGAGGCATTACTCATCGACGTCAACAGAAACGCTTGTTCCTAAACAGGACTTTCCACAGATCAAGAGACCACTGAAAGCGTCGAGGACCAGGCAGCCATCCAGGACCAACCTTCCCCTTCTGTCTGCGAATGAGGTAAAATTGTGTGGCAGGGCCGTTCTGTAATAATTGTTCACTTTCTAAACCAGTGTATGCTCCACCACAGCTTTACTGCAAGCGTCAGAGAACTGGTGACCAGTTCAGCATATTTTTTTTAATCAAGATCTGTGTAGCCTGTTAGTAAAACATGTCATGTCCAAAGGGAATCAGATCTTAATTTCGAGAATTAGTGATACATAGAAAGACAAAATATAGACTGTTAAATATAAAAATATAATTTATGAAAGAGTTAGTTATTGGCCTTCTTTGAGAAAGAAAACTGGTAGTAAATCTAGTCTAGGAATGGTACTATAAAAAAATAGCCATTTAAAAAAATTCAAACTGCAGAAATTCTTTATTAAATTAAAAGATGATTTTTTTTTTTGGTAGCTATGCAGACAGGTAAGCATTCATTAGCGGATGGTAGCTGCGTGGCGTGGGGTGCTGAAGTGACATGGCGAAAGGCAGCAAGAAGGTTTCTGCATTTTTATTCTTTGAAGGTCGAATAGGGTATTTTTACTCAATATTAAAAGGTTTGTGAGAATTTCTCAGCTATAATCACATTTCCTCTCTAAATGATAAATATTCAGGGTCAGGGTCAAGCCTTTCGTTGACCCTTGTATCTTGCATAATACCTGGAACTGTGCCTTATACTTAATAAATGTTTTTTAAGTTGGAAAGGATGGAAAAGAAGCAGAAGGATTTGTCTGTAGTCCTCGATCTTAAAAATAGGAATGTAGACTATTTAAAACTCGTTTGGGCCGCCGAATCTATCGGAAAACAGATGAGAATGTCTGTCTAAAAATCGTGGTTCTGAGAAGTAGACCCAGAGCACGTCTCATCTGGTTGTGTGTCGTGTTGTTTTGTTTGTTACTGTGCAGTTGACTTCCTTTGAGAAGGTGTATAGACCGTCACTACTGATCCCCAGGTTATGAAGTAAAGAGTTGATTAATGATTTTTTTTTTTTAATTCTAGTTTTTTGTAAATTCTCTGAACCCAGATATAAAGGATGGAAATGTTTTGCATGAACTGCTCTCATCATTTCTTCTTCTTCGCTCCTGACTTTTCGATTACATTGTTTAGCTTTGTGATAGTTCGAGAAATTCAGTACCTAAGTGACGGAGATGAAATTAAGTGTAAAAACCTAAATTCATGGCAAATACAGAAAAGAGGAAGATCGACTCCCTTTTTTCTTTTTTTATTCTAGCAGCACAGAGCATAATCAGGCTTCTTATGAAGATGCCATTAAGGTCAGAGATGTCACTTTTTTTTGTCATTGTCGACTGTAAACTATCAAAGAGGCATTATTTCTCTGGGCTGTCCTTAGACTTGGAAGCAGTTTTTCTGAATTCCATTTTTTATTCTTCAGGATTTTTTTTTTCTGCTTCCAGGAAAGGATTCTAAGTAGATTTTCAAAATTTAATGCAATTTCAAATGAGACAATAAAAGCATTACATTTACAATAGAACAAATAATGGCCATGAACAGAGAAATAAATGTTATCAGGTATGATATAACTCATTTAGTTGAACATTTAGTTCTGATTAAAGAAAGGAGGAAATCCTGAGTTGTATATTTCTTGTCGTCTGACAGGAGAAAAAAAGAAAAACATAAAAATGTCTTACAAAAAATAACTATCCTCATCACCAAATTTAAGGAGTCATTTATTTCCTGGATCCTTATATAGGAGAGATTATGTAACATAATAGACGTGACTTCATGTAGGGTGTTAGAAAAACAGAAACAGTGTGTTGTCTTTCTAAAAGCACAGGGAAATAATAGAAATAAAGTTACATTTCTAAAAGCATTTCTAAAGTGCTTTCATAGGTGGACAGTCTTGAGATGTGACTAGATACTCTATCCCTGGGGCCGAGACGGGCTTTTATCTGCCCCTGATGTAGGGGCACTCCATCTCCACGTGGGTGTCATGGGGCTGGCGAATCCTTCGTGGTGCTATAGTCCTTTCTGTCCCTTTAGACTGAGACAGGAAAGGACTCTACTTTGTTCCAGAAAGTAGGTGTGCTTGGTCTCATTCCCCATGCATCCGCCTGAGCTGGGACTCTTTCCTCCGCCACACAGCATGCACTTGGAACTGACGAATGAGGTTAGTCACCCTCTATAGCAGAGCCAACTCTACCTGGTCTCATCAGCAGAGATCATAACCTACTGAGCTATTGAGCCCCTGTCCGACTGGCTCAGAACTTATGGCGGCAACAGTGCTGCTGCTTGGCGTGGCCTGCCCTTCAAGAGAATGCTGGAGCGTAAGAACCACTGCTCTGAGCAGCGTGGGGCCTGGCATGAGAGGGACAGTGCTGGAATGCCCTCAGGTGGTTGTCAGATGATCACCACAGTGTACTGGCAATGTAATTGGTGGGTTGTTAACCATTTTTTCTTTCAATGAAATAGAATAGAAAGTATTAGCATGCCTTACTCATGGTAAAAGTAAATACAGTTTTGGGAAGCTTTGTATCAGTTACAGGTATGTGTGCACATATGTATATGTGTGCTGTGTATATGAAAGGATTTCTCACCATGGGTAGTAGTCAAAAAGTTTAGAAGCTGTGCTCACTTCCGCAGCCTGTATACTAAAATTGGAATGCAAGGATGACACGCAAATTCGTGAAGCGTTCATAATTTTATAAATGTTGATGGCTATGGTGTTACACCTGAAGTTAGTATAATATTGTATGCTAGACATGTTTAAATAAAACTTTTTAAATAAAAAAATTAAAACTTGCCAATAAAAAAAGCTAAAAAGCTTAAAAGCCAAAGCATTTTATTAGTAATATAAAATGTATGTGTGTTTAGTAACCTTCACCTATAATCTGTACATAACAGGAAAAACATGCATTTTTTCCCTTAGTAATATAGAAGCAACATTGCTGTAATGCACTAATGTTCTTCAGTAATAGAATGTGCATAAAAATAAACTTTTTTCAGACAAGTGTTCCATCAGAGTGTGTGATGCTCTAAAACAAGAATCATGTATAGATTTCTAGCCCCACCTGCTGGAGCCTGTTTTCTATGGCCAGAAAAACAAACAGACTGAAATGCAGTGGTTTTCTTGGCTTTGGGTTGTTTTGTTTTGTTTTTAAGATTTTAAAATAGAAGTCCTAAATTTAGGTCTTAAATCCAATAACTATTTTAGGTTAGTTTGGCACATTTATTTGAAAACAAGTCGTTGACCCTCATTTTAAAACCTGAAAATTGCTATGTGTGTGTATATATGAAATCTTAATAAATAGTTCATGATAAGAATTCAGAAAAAGACATGTATGAAAATGAAAGTGTCTCACAAACACCTTTAATTAATACGGAAAAAGGCAAAGACAAGACACTTCACGGTCCTCTTTCCCTTTACCAAATGGATTTAAATACAGTCTTGAAATTTAGACACAAAATAAAACCAAAAAAAAAAGATATGCCCACCAAGTCAAACTGAAAAACTTTGTGACTCATTTATTAATAGAAGAAGCCATAACTTAAACAGAGACTCAGATCTAGGGTGTTTAAGGAGGATACAGAAAGTAGTGTGACAAGCCATGTAAGCTATGTGACATTGGCTAGAACTTCAAGCCAAACTAAATAGGACATGAGGAGAGAAGGAAATGTGACATTCTTCAGAAAATCTGCAAAGAAGATCCTGGCATGGCTAAGTAAGACCAGATTGTGTTTTACGATTTATTTATAATCTGACTATTTGGAGCGCATAAATTTTCTCATGCAAATAGTGATTAAATGCTTTGCCTTGCCCCATTTTTGAGAGTGCAAAATAGTATAAATTTTTAGCACGGATGCACCTGGTTAGTTTCATACATGGTGGCGGAGCAGGCGTGAGACAGTAGAGAGCAAGAGGGACTCTGGCCCCTTCAACCCTAGTCGAGTATTGGCAGATCTTCCCCTTGATCTCAAGGTGATGGAAATCTGGGTTTTGTGTGGAATCGCAGTTTATTGTTGAATGTTAATTCAGATCTTAAAAGCACTGTGCGAGTCGATTCGAGTTGGCTAACTCTCTGGGCAGCCAGTTTTACAGTTCTGATTCTAGAGATGGTCAGGTTCTGCCATTTCCACCGAACTGGCCTTGACTTTCTTATTTGCTGTCTTCTTTATGCCTGCTGCTCTTCCCACTCCGGCCCAAATGAAGCAGGTCGGCTGTAGCAGTCACAGAAGGAATTCTGATGTCCAATCTAATATACTGTGATTTTGCTTAACAAGCTTCAGTAAATCTGTCTGCTTTCTCAGAGTAGGGTCTGCCTACTTTGGCCTTCCCTGATGCATCTTAACAGGATTCCTTTCTTCCATCCAACATAATCTCATACCCTGTCAGCTCTTTTTAACTCCATAGAGCCTTAAAAGAACAGACAGCGCTAGCAGTTCTAATTTTTAAGCACATAACTCATTCTTATACTCCAGTAACTGTACTTTGGCCATATGGCTCCATATGCTTATGCTCATACCTTCATGTGCCTGCGGGAGTCAGCGCATCACATAACTGGAAAAGGAGGCTGTTAACATTCATTCATCCTCACATTCAACAATTTCAGCTCTGTCTAGCTTTTAATTTTTTCCATTTGAATTAAAATCACTTTATTTCTGAGTAGATGTTTATTGCCTTTATCCTGGGGTCCTCTTAATTCCTCTGCTCCTTTTCAAACCACGCATTAGAACTATGTAACGGATCGAGGATCAGGCAAAGCAGGGTTAGGCCATTTCTTGAGAAAGGGCCAAGAGTTAGGTTACAAAGGGAGGAAGGAAGAAATTAATATACTACTTTTCTTGAATTTCACACTAAGAGTAGGGGGACAGAACGGGGAAGAATTTAGGAGCTGAGATAAGTAAATCCCAGCTCACAAATAAATGACTCATAAACCTCTTTTGACCAATGAGGGGTCAAGGCACCATAATATGTATCAAAAGATCATAGTCACTTGTTCTGATCAGTAGTCATTAAAAACAAAATTATGAACATATGAAAATTCAGGTGTAAGTTACTTGATTAGCTTTTTAACTTCCCATAAATTTTGATGCCTTAAACATAGCTGTATGTGCAACAATAACTGTAATCTGCAAACACCAGCCATGGTTCTGAGCAGTTACCATTGATCAACTTGTTTAAACTTTTCAACAATTCTATAAAATAGGCATGATTGTTATTCTGATCTTTAAAATTAATCAAATTCTGTGCCCGAACTCTTTAGCACCTGTGCCAATAGCTTTTGAACTTTGACCACAACCCAAAGTGAGAAATATAGTTTATATTATACACACATAGTGACTCTGTATACATACTTAGATATATCTAAGTTTCAGAAAACATAAAAATTTATCCTTACTTAAATAATGTACTCTAATGTTTTCTATTTCTATTTAGTGGGCTTTTTTTTTTTAAGCTTGTTTGGGCCAACTAAATTGATATCAGGACTTACTAATGGGTTCTGGCTTACAGCTTGACAAAAACACTGCACTGTGCCATATTCCTTTCCACATGTGTACTGTAGATAAACCATGTATGTTTATGTGTATACACAGACAAGACTCAGTGCAGGAACCGAAGCACTACCCGGACCTGGATGCACTCTCAGATTTACAAAACTTTTTGTTTAATATTAACCAGAGTATAAGTAATTCCTTTGTAGATTTACAGTGATCTCTGCCTGTACCAGGCCAGTGACAAGTTATTAAGTGATCTCAAACAAAAATGTCTCTCTGAAAAGGAATCGTGTGAACTCAAAGTTGGAGAGACTTTTTAAATAGCATTTCATCCAGGTGCCCACATGATGCCTTGATTCCCTATATATTTTGCTCGGTCTGTGCTTGAAACACTGCCAGTTGGGGAGCGGTTCCCCCTTTCAGGATAGCCATTCTGTCCTTCTGGCTAGCGGGAGCAAGTTCTTTCATAGATTGAGCCGAACTCTGTCTCCCC
>NW_011888859.1:1113437-1115438 GCF_000151845.1 Pteropus vampyrus | reverse complement strand
GATTAGCTTTTTAACTTCCCATAAATTTTGATGCCTTAAACATAGCTGTATGTGCAACAATAACTGTAATCTGCAAACACCAGCCATGGTTCTGAGCAGTTGCCATTGATCAACTTGTTTAAACTTTTCAACAATTCTATAAAATAGGCATGATTGTTATTCTGATCTTTAAAATTAATCAAATTCTGTGCCCGAACTCTTTAGCACCTGTGCCAATAGCTTTTGAACTTTATTGACCACAACCCAAAGTGAGAAATATAGTTTATATTATACACACATAGTGACTCCGTATACATACTTAGATATATCTAAGTTTCAGAAAACATAAAAATTTATCCTTACTTAAATAATGTACTCTAATGTTTTCTATTTCTATTTAGTGGGCTTTTTTTTTTTTTTAAGCTTGTTTGGGCCAACTAAATTGATATCAGGACTTACTAATGGGTTCTGGCTTACAGCTTGACAAAAACACTGCACTGTGCCATATTCCTTTCCACATGTGTACTGTAGATAAACCATGTATGTTTATGTGTATACACAGACGAGACTCAGTGCAGGAACCGAAGCACTACCCGGACCTGGATGCACTCTCAGATTTACAAAACTTTTTGTTTAATATTAACCAGAGTATAAGTAATTCCTTTGTAGATTTACAGTGATCTCTGCCTGTACCAGGCCAGTGACAAGTTATTAAGTGATCTCAAACAAAAATGTCTCTCTGAAAAGGAATCGTATGAACTCAAAGTTGGAGAGACTTTTTAAATAGCATTTCATCCAGGTGCCCACATGATGCCTTGATTCCCTATATATTTTGCTCGGTCTGTGCTTGAAACACTGCCAGTTGGGGAGCGGTTCCCCCTTTCAGGATAGCCATTCTGTCCTTCTGGCTAGCGGGAGCAAGTTCTTTCATAGATTGAGCCGAACTCTGTCTCCCCGTTGCTTCTTTCTCCTCATCCTTAACATCCCCTTTGCATGAACCTTTGAGATGTTTGAAGAAAACTCTCGAGTGCTAGCTTTGCAAAACGGAGTCCTGCAAGGTGACAGCAGCCATTGCAGACACTTTAGCCTCTTGGTAACCCATGTCCTGCTGTTCCCGCTGAAACAGGAGCTGATGCACTGCACAGCATTTGCAACTGCAGATGAATATCTTCTTGGAAATCTTTCTCAAGATCTGGCCTGTCACGGATATGTTGAAGTAACAAGCTTACCTAGAGGTACATCTTGAACCTGGGGCCAAGTATGTTAAAATGTTAAAATGTATTAGAAAATAATTTTCTTGTGCCTTAAATATACATTTGCTTAAGTTTCATTTTCCATTTAAAAGATTGCATCATAGCAATGGTGTTGAATCTCTTCATCTAGATGGCATACGAAGATAAGAAACTGAAATGTATTTACAGAGAACTTAGTTCTCAGATTCAAATCAGTAAGATCTGTTACGCTTTATAGCATCACTCTGACCTGGGATGATCAAAGGCCATGACACTTCATTTCTGTCAGGTTGAAAAGTATTACCGAAGGACCGGGAAACTGATAGAAATGTTGGGGAGAGCCTTTAAAAAAAATTTACCAGTACAATCCAATACTCTAAAATTAACAAAATTAATTAAATGATAAACCCAATATTAAAAAGAGGATTAAAATAAACTTAATTGAGGATATTAGAATAGTATCAGGAAGGATTCTTGAGAAAATAACTTGCTTTATATTTAAAAAATAAGTAACTTGGAATATTTTGATGGCAATTCATGAATTTACCTCAAAGTAGCCAAAATAACAAGTTAAAAACCTCCCTGCCTCAGAGAAAATTCTTAAGAGTCACTGACTCCATAAGAAATAGTAGTCATGTCATTATGTTTTTTTCAGCCTTGATGATCTGAACAGACTATTTGTGCTATTTAATGGCAGAAACAAACATAATTGACTTAGAAAAACAGAGCTCTGTCTAGGGCCCCTAAGATGAAAAATGGCCCTGGGGTGTCCTTGGCTGTCCTTGGCTGT
>NW_011888859.1:1040577-1112521 GCF_000151845.1 Pteropus vampyrus | reverse complement strand
ATGGACAGTGTGTTATGGAGTGTTTAATGGTATATGAAGAAATGATCATAAATTGTTGATTAAAAGTTTATAGGTGACTCTTAACCTTGTGTCACCTTGTGACATAGCTTTTCAGTATTTCATTTTAAATCATAGATGCAGCAAACATTTTGG
Source organism: Pteropus vampyrus (assembly GCF_000151845.1). Classification (NCBI taxonomy): domain Eukaryota; kingdom Metazoa; phylum Chordata; class Mammalia; order Chiroptera; family Pteropodidae; genus Pteropus; species Pteropus vampyrus. Next base: position 1,112,368 of record NW_011888859.1, on the reverse strand, counting down.
TGATGGGTGTGGAAAATTCTGCAAAAGAAGGTGATCCTGGAATAATCTTCTTCTTCAGGTAAGACGAGAGAAACCGCACTGGGAGGTGGGCTCACGGTCAGGTGATGTGGCCTTTAAGGTGTGAGTGTGCCTCCTCTCAGGAGTAAATGTGTTCAAAATTTATTTGTGATTTAAATTCATCTTTTGATTCTTAATTTATCTAGGAGGGTTTTTCAGTTTTAGGACTCTTCTAGTAAATCTTCTTATAAAATAAAGAATTTTTAAAACCAGTCTCTATTTGTAAACCGGGATTGGCATATACTAAGTATGTGTAGAGTATCCTGTTCCCCACTCACCTTCGTGCCCCTTCCCACGTTCATGCTGCCCGCCCTGCTGTCTTTTCTTCCTTTTCTTTCTCCTCCTCTGGAGCTCTTGAGCTGAAATTTTAGCCCAGTTTACCTGTCCAGAGACTTCAGACTGGGACCCTCACTTATACACACTGTTTCTTTCTTTAAAGGTTCTTTTAATATCAGTTACTCCAGAGTAGATGAGGGGAAGGGTCATGATAATAGAAACAACTTAGAATAATTTCATGTTATCCTCACAACACTTGAGAAAGATGTTATTACCATTTTGTCAGCTGAGGAAACTGAGAGTCTGAGGGATTAATAAGTGAATTACCCACAATCATGGGACTAATAAGTGGCAGAACAGAAACAAATGAATATCCGTAAGAATCTAGACTTTGATAAAGTTTTCGCGGTCTTCATCCTTGTGGTCGATGATAACTGCAAGCCCTGTCATTGTTCCTGTCGACTGCTCACCTTTCTTTTGATGTTACTTTGGAAATAAGAGTTCAACATTTAGTCCAAGTAGAGTAGCATCTCCTTCACCTCAGGTGAGGGATGTGGATTTCTGAGGTCCCCCTAGATCAGTGCCATCCATCAGAAATACCACGCAAGCCACAAGTGCAAGCCTCGTGTGTTTTCTAACAGCCACATTTTTTAAAGTTAAAAAAAAAAAAAAAGGAATTCACTTTTGAACAATAACAATATCATATTGCCTGAAATTGAACTTAAGAGTGTGTTTTATTTAACCCAGCATATCTAAAACAGTATCATTTCAACATGTAATCAGTCAAAAATTACTGAGATTTTACATTCTTATTTTCATGCTAAGTCTTTGAAAGTGGGTGTGTGTTTTACACGTACAGCCTCTCAGTTTGCACCAGGCGTATTTCAAGTGCCTAGTAGCCGCACGTGGCTTCTGAGTGCCACACTGCACAGCCCAGATCTGGATGGAAGGTACCCAGTTCTCCAGACCACTCGCCTGCCAAGATGTGATTCTCTGAACTGATACTCTGACTGTGGCTTTAAACACCACTCAAGTCCATATCCTGAGACCCTGTGCTGGTCTATTGCAATAATTCACTACCTGGTCTCCCTGCCCATCGTCTGTTTGTCTGTTACTGGCAGGATAATTTTTCAGTAGGTATTTCTGCTCATTACACTCTCCTGCTTAAGATTCTATGGAATTTGAGCAAACCCCTTATCACAGCACAGTTCCCTGAGGGGTTGGCTCCTCCTTGCCTCTAACCTCATTGCCCACCACAGCCATTCAGACCACTGGCTGTTTATTCCAAGACGTTTTCCTGTCCCTCGTGCCTTCTCCCTGAGCCCAGGTGTGCTCTGCTGGTGCTTTAGGAACTGTGTCCCTCCGAAGTACAGCCAGGTGTATTCCCCATAATTCTGTTATAGTGCTGATCACACTCTGTAGTAATTGGTGGCCTGGGTATTAGTCTTTTCTAGATCTGGAGCTCCTTGAAGATAGGAACTAGATCACACTCATCTTTGTATCTCTGATGCTAAGCACAGACCCACACATATCCTAAGCACATCGCTTAAGAAATGTCTGAAGACTGATGTGGGCTCAGCGTATTTCTACCTTTCTTTCATTGCCACCTTTCTCTCCTCCAGTAACCCAGAGTCATACACCTGTTTTCATTTACCACCTAAAAGAGCTCCACAGGTCAAATTTCAGAAATCAGAACAAGTTCATTTGTAGTTTTTAGGCCTTAAACTCTACCAAAGCCGGGCTGGATTCAGAGGGCCCTGTGGTTTCATTGGAGCTGTGCAAGAGCCTGTAAGTGTGGGTGGCGCTATTCCACAGGTGCCTTTAGCCACCTGAGGCTTTGATTCATCTGTCTCTTTATTTTACAGCTATTAAAAGCATGACTTTTAACCTTTTCCTATAGCAGAATCTGCCTAGTGAGAGCTAAGACAGATCTCAGAAATTTCCTTATTCTGATTTCTGTACATCAGAATTGAACCAGTTTATTTATTACAAAATTCTTTTTTAATTTATTATTATTTATGCCTGCAGCACCTGGTCTTCCTAGGTGGTGTCCCATCCAAGTACTAACCAGGCCGACCCTGCTTAACTTCCGAGATCAGACATTGGGCTCGTTCAGGGTGGCATGGCCGTAGACCATGGGCCGTGGCTCCACTGGGGCATGAACCCAGGACCTTCTGCGTGTAAAGCAGACGTGCTAACCACTACACTATGGAACCATGTCCTGAAACAGTTTAGATACATGAAGTTATATAGTATTATAAGAAGTTATTTATTCTGCAAACCCTGAGAGAAATCATGAATTTTTGAGAGGTCAGGTTTTATCAAGAGTTCAAAAAGTAGCTCTTATTTTAGGAAATCCATGTAGGAACCATAATGTCAAATCAATAATAAATCAAATATTTTTAAATTACATTCTGGACACATTCTAGACATTACCTAAGTTTTATGTATGGCCCGAAAGAATGTTTTCTACCTGTAGTTGATTCTTTTATTCTTTTAAATCAGGGAAGGAGCAGCTGTGTTCTGGAATGTGAGAGACAAAACTGTAAGTATAAATAAAGTATGAAAGTATAAAAGCTCAGTTTTCTCCAAATAAATTGTTAATTAGCACTCAGTAGTCTGAGCCATTGGGAAATAAGTTAACAGATAATCCACAACTTACTTGCTTTGTATTATGTGATATTTATCCTAGCAGTTTTATCTTCCAAAATGGATTCTGGCTTATAGTTTCCTACATTTTCCATTCTCTGGGCATACACTGATTTGTGGAAAATCAGGACAATCCTAGCTGCCCTGCAGAAAGAAGGAAGTATACTCCGTACGCGGTAATCTACAAACTGAATAATGTACACACAGTTCACGGGAAGCTGGCTGCCCTGCCCTATTTTTAGATCAGTTTTCTAGACTTTATCACAAGAAATCACTTTTCAGTATCCCAGTCAGGATGTGTTTAATATAGCCTTTTTCGAAGCACTTTGATAATACACATCAAAGCTTTATATTTAACTCAGCATTTTTATATCTAGAATGTTATCCAAAGAAAATAATTAGTTATATATGATGATTGCTGTACAGATTCATCAGTGCGTTATTTACAATAGCTAAAATGAGAAGTAATCAAAATAAATAATAGTAGGAAGTCTGTTAAATATATCCATAGGATGGACTACCACAGCTCTCAAAAATCATGTGGAAAAATATCTATTCCTAGAAAATTGCCTGTGTATATGATATGGTTAAATTAAAAGAGCAGGTTACAAAATATAACTAATATAATAATATCAAAGCTGGTTAAAAAAATAAACCATCTTTTACTAAGAGGAAACACACACAGGAGGAGGGGTTTCCTGAAACAAAAAAAAAGGAAATATAAATGACCAACAAATATAAGAAAAATGTAATACAGATTGGCTATTTTAAGTGGCAAATGTGTAAAAAGCTGATAATACCTTTTTTAAAAAATAATTTTTAAAGAATGTTCTTATAAATGTTTGGATTTTAAAATTGGGAAAACTGGGACAGCAGTTTAGCAATATTTATCAAAATTATAAGTGTGCGTGTCTTTTGATCTAGCAGTTCCTAAAGAAATATCCCCGCAAGGTCAGGAAGATGGACGCATTGTGACCTTGTAATAGTAGAGTATAGAAATCCTCCCCCATGGATGGACATTTAGGATGATAAATAAATTGCAGTTCCTACATTAAGGAGAGTAGCCTTGAAAATGTTCACATGCACAGTGTGATCCCGTTTCACATAATAAGCAAAATAAATGTACACGTGTACACATTTATTATGGGAAAAAAGCCTGGGAGGCTGTGCACCAGGTTTAATCGTTAGCTTTGAGGATTAGGAGTTCAGGGAAGCAGAGGGAGATTGTCACTTTTTATACCTCTGTGTTGTTTAAATTTTTTGAATACTTATACATTTTTTAAAAGATTTAAAGAATCCAAATCATAACTCTACCAGTGGTTTTCTTTGAGCTGTAGGATAATAATATTTTTTTCTTAAAGTTCACCTGTGTTTTCCAAATGTAAAGACAAATGAATATATCTTCTAACGAGTTTACTATCATGATGAGTTTGCTTTTTCCTTAAAAACTAAACAGAAAAACATGTCACCAAATGTAATGAAAATGTTACAAGCATTAACACTGTAACATACTTCTGTACTGAAGGAGTCAAGTATAATTTTAGTATAATATTTCTTTTAGATGAAGCAAGTGATGCAAGTTCTAGAAAAACATGAAATTCAGCCCTATGAGATTGCATTGGTACACTGGGAAAATGAAGAGCTTAACTACATAAAAACAGAGTAAGCAACATTTATCAAATTTTTGGAAAGGGCCCTTGGAATAGCAAAGTAAAGCAGTAGAAGGGATAAATGACTTACGAATTTGGAGACTAATTTTAAGAAAAAAAGTTATTGATACAAATGTAAAGCCTAAACAATATGATAAATATTAGTGGATAGACATTATTTTTTAACCTTCTCAGGCTACCCATAAATTAAAACAAGTAGATAGTATAACCCCAAAATGGTAAGTTTCCTGGGCAGCCTAAATCAAGTAAAATAGTATGCCTTCATCAGAATGAACCTATCAAATCGTTCTAGTAAAGTTTTCTCTTGAGTAAATCCACTTCTTCCCTATCAATTTGGGGTGTAGTAAGGGGGTGATCTAAGAGAACCGCCTGTGGAAATGGGTTCCTGACAAACTATTCTCGGGTAAGATATATGGGTGGACAACCTGCTAGCTGATTCCTGACTCAGCAATGGGGTTAAAAATGAAGAGAGATGTCAGGACAGAAAGAGAAGGTAGCAAGAACAGATCGAAAGATCTTTTTCCTTATGGAGTTACTTGTCTAGTGGAACAGGAAAAAGTGTTTGAATTAAGAAGGGAAGTGATGAAAGTGGAGCTTGGGGACATTTGGAAGAGACACAAGCCATAGAAAGACCAGATGGGATAAGAGATAAGTAATAATAGCCGACAGAGTCCCTACTCACTCTGTGCCAGGCTCCGTTCCAAGAGCTTCTCGTACATCATTTCACTGAATCCTGGCAGAAACTCTCCAACTGTAGTTAACTGGCTTTCAGAGGAGATAGAGATATTGTGTTGCCCAGGGCACCTGAGTAGTCAGTGAGGTCCTGGGCCCACCATAGTGGGTGCAGTGGACAGTGGGGGTGTGAACCTGAGAGACGCAGCAAATGAGGAGCTAATAGAATCTTCTTAATTATTGAGCACTTGGCCTTGTGGTTACAGTTCCTGTGAATTCCCCTTTTGTGTTCTGCCTCCACATCACACTGTTACTAGGTGCTCCCCGCACCCACGGACATACTCCCTGCCTGTCAGTCTGAGGTGTACAGTCCTTAACTCTCTGGACCCAGACTCAGTGATTTGGTTTATCTTCAGACAGACTTTCTTAGCAACCACCAACGTGGTGGTTTTGTGAGTCCTGCCTAAGATTCCAGGTGTGTGCTGCTGTACTCAATTCTATGCGTGAGCCAAGCTTATTTATAAAGCATCTTGTCGACGCTGCTCTCTTTTTTCTGACTTTTCTTTTTTCCCTCCACCTGAGGTGGTCCGGGCAGACCCTGCCTCTCCACCCTCCCGTTAGGCCTCCTGGTCCTCCAGCTGTGTCCATATCTTCTTGTTTCGTGTCTTTTGGGAAGATTTACCCTGTATTTTTCCTGTTTCCTTGTGATGTTTATACTCCCAAATTCCTTCCTTTTCCCCATCTTCCCAGTCTCTTCCAGAGTTTTCTAGATGTATACCATAGTTTTTCACAGCTTCTCATCTCCCTTCCCATCCCCACCATGTCCCTGTGATTTTAGATTACACTGTGTATATAATTTATGTTAAATATTTTTTCACTTAGCAATTTGTGGTGATTTTTTTCCCTTTCCATTAAATATCCTTCCAAAACATACTTTTTATTTTTTGTTGTGTGGAATTACTATACTTATATAGAACCATTCTCCTATTGAACATTTAGTCTCTTTCCTAATTTTTTTACTATTAAGCATTTGACCATAAAGTTTTTTTGTACATAAATCTTTGCATATTTTATTTCTTTAGGATAGATTTCTAAAAGTGGAATTACTTGTATCAAAAGGTTTAAAACATTTGTAATACTCTTGATACAAATTTCCAAAATGACCTAGAAAGATTATGACTTTTTTCCAAAGAAAAAAGTGCTTTTCATGATTTAGAAGATCCCTTTTTTTTTCCCTTTTTACAGGGGGCCATCAAAACTTCACAGAGGGGAAATCAGGTTAAATTCAGAGCTAGATTTAGATGACGCCATTCTAGAGAAATTTGCTTTCTCAAATGCTCTTTGCCTTTCAGGTAAGTTAATATTACTTATCAGATAAAGTATTACAGTTTTCATTTCATCAAGGTAAATTTAAGTATTTGGTAAAGATTTTGGCATGTGTTCACAGAATATTCAGCAGAGTTTTAACATTCCTTTTCCTTTTTCTCCAAGAGAAAAAAAATATAGAGTATAAAATATAGTATCTGCTGAAGCTACTCATTCCTTATTGTGTTGACAAAGGTTACCCTCTTCAAAAATATTTTTATATCATTATTACCTTTATTTTTCTTTCCTTCTCTTTATATAGAACCATTCTCCTATTGAACATTTAGTCTCTTTCCTAATTTTTTACTATTAAGCATTTGACCATAAAGTTTTTTGTACATAAATCTTTGCATATTTTATTTCTTTAGGATAGATTTCTAAAAGTGGTGATTCTTAAGTTGTCTCTAACCCAAAGAAAGCTCAGCCTATGTCATTGGCGCAGGCCTCAGTGTAGAAAAATACACTCTGGTTTTTCACAGAAATGAGAGTCACAGTGGCTCTAAGTTTTTCTGAAAGGTCTGTGCACCTGAATAAAACTGTAGAAGTTCTCTAAGAATTTTTTTGCTGTCAGTCTACACGGCTCCTGCTGCTGTGGCCTGTCCACACCACACTCTGGGAGGCTCAAGGACTTCTGAGCTGTACTCCGTCCCGAGGAGTGTGAGGGAAAGCAGAGTGAGCCAGCCTTCGTTCCAGGGAGTTCTTACACTCTCTGGGTTTCTGAGACACAATATTAGAAAACCAGGAACTCCACCAAGTGTAGTGTCCGTCTGCCAGCAGGGCTGGGAAATCTACTTCATTTCTTCTATCTTTATCCACTTTAGTGCTGTCCTTTGTAATGAACTTTATTTTCAGGTTTTTAGTACATTTGCTGCTGAAGGTATTGTTGGAATGGCAGTGAGGATACTGTGCACTAATGTGTTTTATATAAACATGAATATGATGATAAAGAAATGTTCCATTGTGTTTTTCCCCAGTGAAACTGGCTATTTGGGAAGCATCATTGGATAAATTTGTTGAATCGATTCAGTCAATTCCAGAGGTAATTATACCAGTTTTGCTTGTTTTCAAGGATTGATTTCTATTTGGGAAACAAACAGATTTCCCACTATGTTTAGGAGTACAATAAAGTAATAAACACTAAGAAATCTATACTGAATTTAAACAAAAAAAGGAATCCCTCATTACATATAAATCAGAAACTTATTTTTTACTTTTTAAAACTTAAAATTCAAATTACTCTTCTCTGATGATGCAATATTTTTAATGTAACTGAATTAAAGACAAAAAGTAAAGTGTTTCTTCTCTAAGGAAGGAAATTATACTTTTCTTGATTAAAGTATTTTGCTAAATTATGAGAAAATTGTGGCATGAAAAAAATGAGGTTATATCAAAATTTCCAAAATGCATTAAAAATCATGATTACTATAATTTTTTAACTGGGAAAGAATAATCTAATTATACTCAGAGAAGGAAGACCTGAATTTTTAATAAGAGATTAGGAACGTACATCATAGAAAATGCTGGTGATAAGGAAAATGAAAAAAGAATATAAAATTTCTACCTAATAAGATTGTGTTTATTTATTTTTAATTTATTATCTAAGAGTATGATGACTAGGAGATATCTTCCAAGAAGTATCATTTCCATTGGATTAAAATTGTGCTGCTTCAGAACATGCTTTATGGTCCTGTTACTTATTGGATATGTGTGTATCTATCTGTATTATTTCTCCTCCAAAATAGGCTTTAAAAGCTGGGAAGAAAGTGAAACTGTCTCATGAAGAAGTGATGCAGAAAATGGGTGAACTCTTTGCCCTAAGGTAAAATTTCCCTCTGTAAATAAAATATTTCACATATTTAACCATCTCAAGAAAACATTCTTATAGTTCTGTAGTAAGGAGCCAACATTTGTACCTTTATGGGACTTCCCGCTGTTGTTATTTTATTCTGTACAAGCATGGAGAACTCGTACCCACTAGAAACAGTTGGGCTGTATTAGGACTATACTGGAAGAAATTCTGCATGTGCAAAAGAAATAATTAATTTACATTAAACCTTCTGCGATATTCTTTGAAGGTAGATACATTCTTGAATTTGGATAATGGGAATTCTCAGTAAAAATATATCACTGCATCATAATGCCAACTAGACCTAATTGTTACAGGAAGGTTATGTACCGCATTTCATTGACTGAGACACCATGAGATGCCACAGGAGAGAAGAAATGCTGCCCATTAAACTATGATACAGTTCTTTTTGATCAGAACTGAAATAGCTCTTTTAACCTTATTTGGATGCAGACCCTATCACATTCCCTCTTGGGCATACATAAAAAGGGAAGCATAAGGGAAATAAATTAAGATAATGATAACTAAGTCACAACCGCCACTATATCAGTTTTAAAGATGCCTCCCATTTTCAGAGATGTTAAAATGATAAGAGCTGTGTCTTAAAATTGATGAAACAGAAATGCATAATTTTAAATAAGTGCCTGAAAAGATTTCAATTTATTTTATTCTTGTCATTTGTCCAAGATTTATGGGGTGAAATCTTGAATCTTGGCATTATTCTCACTAGGCAGCCTCGTTCACTGTTTCAGTCCCCTCCAGTATATGGGATGAGTTTACTAGAGTTTGTTTTGAGTAGTTTACCTACGAGTTGTTTTTCCACATTCTCCTTAGATACTTGGCCTGGAGAGAAGTGGTCCAGTGTTTCATCATCTATGCATTTCTCATAGCTCAAATTCAGGGTACCGACAAAAGTAAAAACCCCATTCACCAGGAGCATCCCGCAGATTTAAGCCTTGAGTTCACTGAGAAGTGGAGTAGAGAGATTCTTCTCTCCTCTTCTCTTGGTAATACAAGCAGAATTTCATATAGCAAATTATATTCTCAAAACTCAGAAGTTAGGACTAAATATACTTAGGTTTGTGAATAATTTCTGTAGAGTCTTACTGTTCTTATCCTAAGTTTCTTTACAATAAAAGTGCTTATATATTATTAAAATGAATTGGGTAAATCTATGAATAAAAACATGGCAAGTTGCATTAGGTGAAAAAAAGTCAAATTATATATGGTATGATTGCATTTGTGTAAACAAAAATATTCATATTTATCTTGGTATACGTATATACTACACGTATGTGTGTACACACACATGCATGTATGCACAGAAAAAGATCTGGAAGGACACCAGCAAAGTGTTTATAGGACCTAAAGGATTCCAGTTGTGTGTTAGGGTAACCGAGGGCCCACCACTGTTTTCTTAAATCTTCTCCAGGGTATTATTTCCTTTTTTATAGTGAACAGTTATTTATATGTTACTTCTACAGCTTAAGTGTCCATTTAAAAGTAGGCTTACACCTCTTATGTTTAAAAAAAAAAAAAAAGATTAACAGAGAGAGTGATTATACGTGTATCTATTTGTGCTTGTCCAGTGTTTGCATAAACACTGGAAGGCTACAGAAGAAACTAGCGTTGGTTACCCATGGCGGGGGGCAGGCGGGGTAGGAGAAAGGGAAAGATGGGAATAAGAGTAAGACTGGTCAATTTTTACCTTTTTCTTTCTGAGCCATGTGATTACCTATCCACAAAAATAAATGTTTGTATATATTGTAAAATTTTTCATGAAAAAATAAAAGTTTAGAAATAGAAAGCTCATTTTGTTTTCAAACTACTTCATAAATAACATTAAAGATTGAATTAATTTGGTTACAAATTTTTAAATTCTTACAAATTTTTTATTTATTTCTTAGAAGTATTACAATGGTCAACATTAAACACTGTCATAAAGCACCATGTAAATAAAAAATATAATAGATACCATGATTAATTCAAGATAGAAAATAAAGTTATACTTTTCCTTTTTTTTAAGACACCGTATCAACTTGAGCTCAGACTTCTTGATCACTCCTGATTTCTACTGGGACAGAGAAAACCTGGAAGAACTTTATGATAAAACATGTCAGTTCTTAAGCATTACTCGTAGAGTTAAGGTATGTATTTTGTACTTTTACCGAGAAAAACGCGTTGCCTACAATTTGTATAACTACGTGGAGAGAAATTCTAAATTAAGTAAATGTAATTTAACTGCTTTTGGAGAAATATCTTATTTGACATCTGTTCAGATCTCTCGATTTCTCTTCTCTTCTTGTCCTGTACATAATTTTCAACTTATTGCATCAAAGGGTATTCTGATATTTGCTTTACAGACTAGGTAAGACTGGTGAGAGTTTTGAGGCTCAGTGGCCTATAGGGTTCCAGGCAAGAGTTCATGGGGTCTCGAACTATAATGGAGACAGTGAGAATAGAAATGAACATAAAAAAGAATCCTCTAAGATAAATCAAGTACTTGGTAATGGGGGGCCAAGGGAGGGAAGAGTAAGGATGACTGGTGCTTGCCTAAGTGGGGGGGCGGGGAGAAGGACTGCGAAACAGAGAAGTGGGGCCAGGAGGAAGTGGGGAGCTAAATTTAAGATATGTCTAGAGTGGCAAGAAGGCATCCAGTTAGAACTGTCATGCAGGCACTTAGTGTAGAAGTAAAGTTGAGAAGAGAGACATCTGTATCAGTGGCATGGTGAAGTGGGCGGAGGTGGCCGTGATGGATGTAAACCACATGAGGAGAGAGTCGAAAACAAAGTGGACATTAGTACGATGTGTGTGCATAGTTTTGTGGTATTTTATCATGTGTAGATCAGTGTGACCACACGATGGAGATACAGAACTGCTGTCATCACAAAGACTTCCTTGTGCCGCTCCCTTAGTCATAGCACCTTCCCTTCCCCCACCTCCCCAACCCCTGGCAATGAGTAATCTCTTCTCCATCTCTGTAATTCTGTCATTTGGAGAACTCTATAAAATAGAATCATATGGTGTGACTTTTAAAACGCCGTTTTTCATTGAGCACAATGCCCTTGAGATCCAAGCTGTTACATATATCAATCCCTGCCTTCTTGTGGGTTACAAATAGTCTTTTGGAATTCCGTACTGACTTAATCTATACTGTTTTTGAGTATATCTTTTTGATATATATTTACTGGTCGCTCTAGGTACCCTATTATACATAGATTTACTCACCATAGTATATTGGTTTCAACATTTTACCAGATTAAATCAAGTATATAGACCTTACTTCCCTTTACATCCCTATACCTTCTGGCATTTACAATAAAACTGTCTTAACTGTTCTTCTGCAGACATTGAGAACTCCATCAGTGTTATAAGTTTTGCTTCAACCATAAAACATAATTTAGAAAAGAGAAGGAAACTCTGTTGCGTTTACCCATATTTTTATTCTTTTTTTCCTTCATGACGTTCCAAGATTTCTTCTTTCAGTTTTCGTTGTTTCAAGAATGTTCTTTAGCCATTCTTTTAGGGTAGGTCTGTAAAAACATTCTCGTATTCATCTGAGAATGTCTGGTTTTCATTCCTGAAAGATACTTCACTACATATAAGATTCTGAGTCATTTTCTTTCATCACCTAAAAAATGCTATGCTGCTTTCTTGTGGGTGCCATGGTTTCTGATGAAAAAATCTGCTCTCATTCTGTGACATGAGTGTCAGGTCTTTTCTTACACTCACACCAGTCTCTGACACCCTGTTCACTTTTTCTCATGTTTTTTCTGTTGTTCGTATTGGGTAATTTTCACTGTTGTCTTCAAGTTTACTGGTTGTTTCCTCTGTTACCTTCACTCTGCTGTTGAGCCCATCACTGTTTTGTTATTGTTTATTGTACTTTTCAGTTCTGAAATTTTCACGGTTCTTCATGTTTTGTTTCTTTGTTGAGACTTTGTTCATTTGTTTAAAGTGGTTCGTGATTGCTTTTTAAAGCATTTTTATAATGGCCACTTTAAAATCCTTGTCAGATAATTCCAACATCTGATTCCAACACCTCATTCTTTCAAGTTAGTGTCTATTGATTGTCTTTTCTCATTCTCTCCAACCAATTTTAATGCCTCCAGTTTTCCTAATTGGCTAAACAGTTATGTTCCCGATCAGTGATACTGGAAGAATCAAATTGCAGTGGATTTCAACAGTTTTAGATTCTTAAATGTCTAATTAGACAGACTTGACAATTGCTTGTCAAATCAGTTGTTGAATCAGACATGAAAAGCACTGGACTTCTATGGGTGTGGACTGTGTACACAGACTGAAGATCCAGGGGGTATGAAAGAGGGGATACTAAAAGCTTTATATACACATGAGCTGTCTCCTATGGTTGTATTAGTTAGCTATCACTATGAAACAAATTGCCCCAAAACTTAGTGGCTTAAAACACCCCCTCTTATCTTTTTTTGTGGGTCAGGAATCTAGTTACGGCTTAGCTGGGTCCTCTGGCTCTCTCACAAGACTGCAGTCATCTCAAGGATCAGCTAGGGAAGGTCCACTTCCTAGTTCACTCATGCGGTTTGCTGATTAGATTCACTGCCTCAGGCTCTTGGCCAGATGCCTCCCTCAGTTCCTTGCCACATAGGCTTCTCTATAGAGCATCTCACAGCTTGGCAGCTTGCTTCATCAGGCTGAGCGAGAGAGAGAACGAGAGGTGGGGAAGGAGGGAGAGGGTATGCAGCCAGTCTTTTGTAACCAAATCACAGCAGTAATGACATCCCTTCACTTTTGCTGTATTATTTTGTTAGCAACAGGTCACTAGTCCTGGCCCACTAGTCCTGGCCCACCGTCCAAGAGAGGGGATTACACAATAGTGTGACTATCAGGAGGTGAAGATCTTTAGGTGGCATCTTAGAAGTCCACCTAATGCAGACTTCAGGCTTTGAAACAAGCGGAGAAAATTTTAGAAGCCTGCTTTGTAATCACTGTGACACACATCACCCTCATACTCCTGTCATTCTAATAATTCCCAGCTTCAGGCCACCAAAGTCACTCCCACCATTGCTGGTCTCATTGTATTCATAACTGTCAGTGAGCCAACTGCCATGCCACTTGGCCTGGCCAAAGTTGATGTCAAAAGAATTGTTCTGATCTTTGACCTGGGAGGTGGCCTTTATCTGTCCTTGTTGTTCAAGATAGAATTATTGGCGTCAAGTCTACAACTGAGAATACCTCCTCGAGTAAATTAGACCTCGACAACCAAACCGTCAGCTGTTTCATGGCTAAAATCAACTGCAAGCAAAAGAAAGATATCAGTGAGAACAGGGGGCTTTGGCAGCCCCCACCCCAACTTGCAGTATGCTGAGTGTACTCTTTTTTCCAGTTGTCAAGACCAATTTTAAGTTGAGTCCCTTGACAAAGGGTTTGATATCTATACCCGTCACACATTAGCAGCTGGAAGAAGCCTATACTGACCTAGTCTCTGGCACCCTAGACCTATGGAGAAAGCCAGCTAGACTCGGCACCAGTCCCTGTGGGTGGCTCTCTGTAGCCCCAAGATTTAAAACCTATGGGAAGTGAAACTGAATTCATTCACAGACAACCTGATCTCATATGTAGAACACCCTAAAAAATCTGCTAAGCAGCTACTGGAACTAATAAGTGAATTTATCAAAGTCGTAAGATGCTAAGCCAATATACAAAAATTTTTTCTTTATACCATCCATGAACAATTGAAAAGTGAATTTTTAAAATAACATAATAGCATCAAAAACTTAAATTACTTAGGAATAATTTTTTTTAAATTCAAAGTAAAACTTGTACCCTGAAAACTAGAAAACATTGCTGAAAAATTAAATGAAGACACATACCACGTTTGTAGAAGTTTCAGTGTTACTTCTCCCAGAAATTGAACTATAGGTTCAACTCAATCCCAATCAAAATCTCAGCAGACTTTTATTTTAGAACTGAGAAGCTGATTTTAAAATGGAAATGCAAGGGGCTTAGATTAGCCAAAGCAATTTTGAGACAAGGACAAAGTTGGAAGACTTTTATTATCTGATTTTAAGACTTGCCTTGCAATAATTCAAACTACAGTAATCAAGACATTTGAAATTGGCATAAGAATAGACACAAAGATTAATGGAACAGAGCCCAGAAATACATTTGTACACATATAGGCAATTCATTTGTGACAGATGTATATTAACTCAAAACAAGGGGACAGTCTTTTCAACAAATGGTGCTAGAACTGGATAGCCATATATAAAAAAATGAATCCTATCCTTCACAGCATTTTAAAATTAATCAGAGACCTAATATAAAAGCTAAAATTATAAAACTTCAAGAAGAAAATATGAGAAAAGCTTTATTCCATAATACCAGTATTCCCTGAATATCCACTCTAATTTTCCTTTAGGAGCTGAAATTCAAAGCTCATTTAAATTATCTTTATAAGTTATACACATTTCTACCATACCCTTATTGGGTTCTGTATTAGGAACTAGGACAAGGTCGCTAAAAGTAGAAGTATCAGGGGAGGGAGGAAAGGGACTTATATGAAATTGGAGCTATACTTGTGGGATTCCCCTTCTCCTTCCTTAAAACTCAGCAGCAAAAATGATACTTTCCCCCTAAATATATGATGGGTGTCTCAGAGGCAAAGGGATGGCTCGGCTTGTGGGCCCTAAGGCAAGGTCTATGGATCTGGACCTATAGTAGGTAAATGCAGCTGAGCATTATGGCCACGTAGCTTTGAACTACACTTCACTTTGTATATTTTGTATCTGAAACCTATGTAACAACTACGTAACTTCTACTCATCAAAATTCCCCTGGCAACTAACAGTTCATGGAACTCTGCTCACATTCCACTGAATGTGTCTTCTCAGTATCAGAGGTGCCTTGTTCTTTTCACCGTTGTCATCTACTTGGCTTGATTCAGTCATACAGCTCGTTCTCCAGCCTCTCTCTAGACATCTCTTTGTTTTTAAATCTTCCACATGAGTTATGAAGCATAGAGTTTCCAAACCTACATTTCTCAAGAGTATTTTCTTAGCATCCCAAAGGGATGTAAGACTAGTTGGATTATGTGAAGATTATTTAAAAGAAAGCTGAAAGAATTCAGCCTCCCTTAACTATGCTCACCCCAATGTCAGCACTATGGAAAATACAAAAGAAAAATTTGAACTGGTCTTGACCTTCAGCGGCTTTACAGCCCTACAAGAGGACATATAGAACAAAAAGAGATTGGTGGTAGTGCCAGGAGAAAGTTCTTCCTTGTTTTATTTTTTATTTTTCCTAGAGGAAAGATGTTAAGAAAAATAGATTAGGTGTGGGATGTTCTGAGAAAGAGTCCAAAAAGTTGAGGATGGAGGTCAAGTCATTTCCTTCGGTAATTAAGAGATCACTGAGACCAGAGTAGCTATGGCAGTGTGATAGGGACAGAAACGTTAACAGCGGGCCCCTCGCTCCACTGTCTCTGGTCACTGTCCTCTATGACTATCACTGATTCTCCTCCCGTGCTGCCTGTGCCATGAGCAGTCTCGTTCGTTTTCATAACTTCGCCCAGCTTTTCATAATTTTCAAATATGTATCTCTAAATTCAGAAGTTTGCCTTCCCGGTGCTTCCACTGGCCTACCAAATCTCAGACCTCCCACATTGTCGTATCCCACATCCTTAGAATTAAGTATGTCACTCGCCACTAGAATCCAGGCTTCATGACATCAGAGACCGTCTTTCCATTTCTTGGCAGAGCCCTCAGAGTATGTGCTCAGTAAATATTTGTAGAATCAATAAGATTTGTGTTCTCCCAGCAAGTGCTGAACCTGCTGCATTTCAGCTATGGCAGGACCGACCACCTAGCCGCCACCATCTCACCAGGCCGCTAGAAACGTGACGCTTGTCATTTCTTCTTACTTCACCCTCCACGTCCAGTCAGTCTTTACATTTTCTTCTTAGTGTCTTTCACTCGCTGACAAATATTTATTGGAAGGCTATGGTAGACCCTGGGCTGGTGAAGCAGGGAGGGATACCATACTGACCCCTGCCTTCAAGCCCCTGACTACTAACACGAATCCCTGCTATTCTCTCCCCCCTCACCTGGACTATTCTGTCACCTTCTGCACTGTCTCCCAGCCTCTAAACCCTTTAGCAAGAAGGCAAGATATGTTTCTCTTATTCGCCATTCCATCTACTCTGCCCAGCACAGTACAGTAATTATTAAATATGTGAAAACCAAAGGACTCCCCATTTCCTGAAGAATAAAGTTCCAGCATTACAGCAGGGTGCTAGAGTTTTCTATTGCTGCTGTAACAAATTACCACAAACTGGCCTAACGCAACATATTCTTAGTTCTTTAGGTCAGAAGTCTGACGTGGGAGTCAAGCTAAAATCAAGCTGTTGCCAGGGCTGCATTTCTTTCTGAGGATTCTGGGTAGGATGTTTCCCCATCTTTTCCAGCTCCTAGAAGCCATCCACATTCCTTGGCCCATAGCCCCTTCCGTCTAGCGAAGGCGAGTTGACTCTTCACATTGTTACTGAGCTCTCCTGCCTGCCATTGTCACTTCCAAGGACCCCTGTGATTACACTGGGTCCACCCAGATGATGTGATTCTCCTTATCCTAAGATCAGCTGATTATTGACCTTAACTCCTATACAATCTTAATTCTCCTTTGCCATGTCATATTCACAGGTCCCAGGGATTAGGATGGGAATATCCTTGGGGAGACCGTCATTCTCCCTACTGCTTATGGTCCACAGTCCCTCTCAGTTTGGTACCAACTCACCTTTGTCACCTCACTTCCTAAGCACTTCCTTCCAGGTTTTCCACTCTCTAGCCGCACTTGCCTCTACGTTGTTTCCTCTGCTTGAAATGTTCTCTCCTCAGCCCCTTCCCCATGGCGCCTCACCTTTTCTTCTTGGCACTTGCCTGTTTATCCCTACACTTAACACCTGTGACATGTTTTCACCTGTTCCCTCATCTGTGTGCAAGTAACATGCATGACTCTGCATTAGAGGGGACTCTTCCTGCTTAAACATGATAGGAGTAGAGTGTGGGAACAGGGAGTGCGTGCTGCAGTCCCAAACGGGTCATCAGAACTGTTTCTCTACTCAGCATCTCGTGCCAGTCTGGCCTCATTCTTTCCTTGTCGGCAGCATTCTCTACGAGATGAGAAGGGATTGGGACGAGGGAATATCCAGGCTTACATTTCAGTATGCATGGCAACGTCAAAGAACTGAGACATGCGTCTAAGCTTTGGGCAGCCGCGTGATGAGGGAACTAGGCATTATGCCTGGCCAAGCCTGAATCTTATACCCGCTTAAGGGGAGGGGTGGGGACGGTGTCAGGTAGATGCTGATACCATGACTGACAGCATCATGAGGTTGGAAATAGAGTATAACTTTGTAAAAAGGGGGACAGGAGATGAGGATGCTGGGCAGACAACAGATGACTGCGAGAGGCAGAACGAAGTAGGTGCTAACTAAATAATAGGGCAACCACCAGGGCTGTAGGAGAACTGGGGGAAGGGGCAGGAGCTTGGGAAGGTTTCACAAAGACCGCGCCTTCAAGATCAAAGGGGATGCCACCATCTAAAGTGATTGGACTAAATGACCTAGAATTGTATGTTATGAAGAAGGCAATGGGTAAGATGTTTAAAGCTTCTGAGTAGAGGAGTGACATGATCCATCCTATTTAGTATGAGAAATGATGCCAGTGTAAAAAAAATGGACCCATCACCAAAAAAAAAAAACAAAACCGTTTTTGGAGGTAATGAATAGTTGACGAAGGCCTACCAGGTAGTATTAAGACATGATAAACATAGGACAGATTCCAGACTCTTACAGCCCAGGATTTATTGTAGGGATTGGGGATCAAAGATCAAAGGCATGTGACACAGTGCAATATGTGCCTTCCTGATGCATCGTGCACCTAAAACTTACAGGATTTCATTAACCATGATAAAAATAACCTGGGTGACTGAGAAGACAGTGTGAATACATACACTTGCACAAGAGTTGAACTTATGTGACACAAAGACCCTGAAATAACATTTGAGCAACTGAGTTGAAAGACGTAGTTTGGTTCTAGCGGATCTTGCCCGGCCCACGATCACATGCTACTCTCCCATTTCCACAGGTGTCAGGCTCAGCTTTGCGTAGGCCGCACTCACATCATACGGGTTTTTGATTTATGGCTATATAGTTTCTATTCAAAATAAACATTTCTAAGTAAAATCTTTTGGAATTTAAATAGTACAGTTGGCACATATATCACAGAAATAGCAAGGGTGGGCTGGAAATGGCTGAAGTTTAGGAAGCAGCTACATACCCCAAGATAGGTACAATCGCGGAAGGAGAGTGCAGAGCTAGAGGACAAGGACAACATCAGGGCTTTGGGAAATGTCATCTAAAGACAAGATGCAGTAGAGAAGACTCAGAAAAACAGTGGTCAGAGGTAGAACAGTCCTTGAGGAGGGAGTAGCTAAAGGAAGCCTGCATTTCTAGGTGTTGTCAAACGCTCGAGTAACTGAGGTTTGGAATCTAACCAGGAAAAGCTGGTAGATTTCCTATCAGAAGACATTTGGAAGTGTCAAGGGGAGTGTGGTAATATATACAACTTGTAAGGGCTAAGGAATAAATTGGACAATGAGGAAGCAGAGGAAGAAAATGGAAGAAGGTTGGGCATTTTGTAGATGCAAGTTTAAGGTGCCTTTGGATGAGCAGCACATAGACCAAGAACAAGCAGCCAACAAAAACAGGAAGAAAGCTGGGGGTGGGCGGGAAGCACTGTTCTAAACATTTATCCATAAACTATACAGAAACTACAAGGTGACCATAAAGTCTGGAAACATGGGCAAATATATGCTATCAGTGTGGTTCCATGTGTTGTAATTAGCAAGGCTGTTAAATGCTCTGTGCAAAATCATAATACGGTGCACTAACACATTTCAGTCAAACCCCAAACATGCATCTGTGATTTGCCTCAAATTTCCACTGACCAAAGCCGTACCCTCAGCATACCCCATAAGTAATCAAAGGGAATCAAATTACTTTTACAAATGTTTCCAGACTTTCCAATTCCGAGAGAGAGAGAAATGCAGAGAGATGAAGGAGGTAGAATTTGCCAGTGGTCATATCAAAGTCTTAAATCCAGATTCTGTGTTCTGTGGACCCTCTCAACTAGCTTGTGAGGGAGAACCCCTGCAGTTCAGCAATAAAAGCAGAGCCACCTAGTGGTGAGTGGTGGCTTTCTTAACTGCTAAAAATCCAAGGACAGCCACCAAAAACTTGAACTCAAAAGCTCTATTTTTAGATCTTCCATCAAAATCTTACAAATGTGAGCTCTGGTATGCAAAGTATTGTAACAGTTAAATCTGTGCATTACAAAATGTCTCTAGATTGCCTTTGGGGAGAGGACTGAGCAGCAAGAATTGAAGGGATGATTTTTCATGTATATTTTAAACCTTTAGAATTCTGAAGCATGTGACCATGTTAACTTATTTTAACTAAATCTGATTAAATATAAATACAGGATACTTTCTAATATTTTTCTAATACAGGTCATGAATGAAAAACTTCAGCACTGCATGGAGCTCACAGATCTAATGCGGAATCACTTGACAGAGAAAAGAGCGCTCCGCCTGGAGTGGATGATTGTCATCCTCATCACCATCGAGGTAAAAACAGCTTTTTAATGAAAATAAAGATAACGACACAGAAAATGGTAGCGAGAGAGAGCATGTTAGGTTAAGTTTCAAGTGACCATGGTAATATTCTGCAAATGTGATTTTTCAAAAAGTTCCACATTTTTAAAGATGGCATTTAGAGAAAGTTCTGGCTGTAAATTTAAAATGTACAGCCCAACAGCAAGTACCCGTGCCTCAGATGTGCAGCTTGCCATGTGAGAAAACCAAATATTTACTTTTACTTCAAGAGAATTCATTAATCAGAACCTTGGAAATCAATTAGTTTATACCAGTGATTCACCATGAAATTAATAATTCTCACTTTTTATCATCCTAAGGTAATGTTTGAGCTGGGACGAGTATTTTTTCTAATCAAATGATGACCAAAGGAAAAGTATCATTTCAAGAGATATTCAAGTTCTACAATCAAAGATAAATGCTCACTATTGGGGGAAATCTCTTATTTAATAGGTATTTAATTTTTTTAAATCAATGATCAATTCCTAAATGTGCTGCTGCTT
The DNA here is from genome assembly GCF_000151845.1 of Pteropus vampyrus. Taxonomy (NCBI): domain Eukaryota; kingdom Metazoa; phylum Chordata; class Mammalia; order Chiroptera; family Pteropodidae; genus Pteropus; species Pteropus vampyrus. Next base: position 1,091,646 of record NW_011888859.1, on the reverse strand, counting down.
AAATAAAAATTATGAAGAATCTGATGTTTGGGTCTGTAATAGGCAATTTGGAAGGAAAATGTTTATTTTAAAGAACTTTGGATAAGCTTAGCATCTAGGAAACCCAGGCAAAGATACTAATTAAAGTCAAAGACTTAGATTTAGACACTGCACCTAACCTATCCCCAGGGAATTCCAATCATGATCCTGGCTAAGAGAACCATACACCAACTCAGAAGGGTTGAAATATACAAAACAAGACAGGTATTTGATGGCAGAAATTTTATGAACCTATTTTAGATAGCATGCATAACTGAGTTTGACAGCTCAGTGGCCTTTCATTAATTTAATACTTCCCCTCCCTTTTCACTACCAAGTTAAAGTTCTCAGAAAAAGCTGTTTCATACATACTTAAGGGAAATTAAAAAATACCAAGTACAAAGGCTTTAACATTTTTTTAAAAAAGTAATGTCCTTGTTATCTTCGTTTGCCTTGTTTTTACACAAAAACACTACCCTCTCCCGCCACAATGAATTAAAATTTTTTTTCTATACATACCCATGAACAGAGAATTACTCTGTTCAAAATTGGGACACTGTCGTTCTGCAACTTGTTTACCTGCTACACAGCATTCCAAGAGACTACACACTGATCTGTACCTTTACTGATGACTTTTATATATTTGCTCTGACAGTGCGAAGGTGAACATCCTGGTGTCTTGTTTCAGCACACCACAAGGGTTGTTCCCAAGTAGCAGGCGGTCTTCTAGCTGAGGTGCCTATGCCCCAAGGGTGCCGAAGACTTCCCAAGGAGCACGTGGGCATGGACGGTTCAAGAATTGCTTTCTAGATCCTCAAGTTCCACATAAGCACTTTCCTAAAACTGCTGTACCTGTGTACACACCTGCAATCCGTGTATCAAGCCTATCTGAACTGGAAAACTCGAAAAACAAGAGATCCTAAGTATAAACTTGACTTTTACTTTAGCTTCTACACGTCTTGGAAATTTGCTTACCACAGCAATTTTTAAAAATATTCCCAGTGTAAAAAGATGGGCTGGAGCACTTCTTGAACTCAACAAATGAAGACTTACAGAGGGCAACAAACGAACGAAAAATGATGTAATTCCAGTGAAATCTAAACCACTAAGACACTATTTCTTAAATTCAAGGTGTTGATCTTAATATAAACAGCCTGTGTGTTCTGAGTTCTGGTTACCTTAGATTTTTGGCTCTTAAGCACCTTGACAGCAAGTAAGATGAGTAGGACTACTTGTCCATCAGTGCATTAATGAAATCTGATTAACTGGAATCCTTGCATTTTCTTCATGTGGCCCTTTCAGATCCTAGATTTCATGGAGCAGCCGGGCTTTCACTGCTAAATGTGGAAAGACCTGGCGAAGCAGGCAGCTGCTTATCCTATCTTCAGACCACATTTTAGAAACTAATGTTTAAACAGATATCTTTTTCAAATCAGGGCTCTGCCGCAACTCTACAGATAAGAACAGGAACCTCCTCTACCAATGATCGGCCATCTTCAAAGAGAAAAACAAGTTGGCTTATCCACACACAGTAGTTATCAATCAAGGGAAGTATTTTTTTCTATCATTTCACTTTCAAACATAAAAAACTCCAAGTCAAACACAATTCTATATGTAAAAATTCAGTCACGTCACATCTTGTCTTCAGAAGTATTTCAATAAAAATTTTTAAAATATCTCAAAATTAAATGTCTTGAAAAATCAGCGGTGACTATTGATATATGTTAAAACTTGGATGACCCTTTCTCTCAACTTGGCTGAGTGAAAGAAGCCAGTCTCAGAAGGCTACATATTGTATGATTCCATTTATATAATGTGCCAGAAAAGACAAAACTAGCCATGAAGAACAAATCAGTTCTTCATGGCTGCCAGGGGAAAAGGGCTGGAGGAGAGCATGAGGGAGGTTTCTGAAGTGAAAGAACTGTCCTGTATACTGACTGTGGTGCTTGTTAAATGTATATCTATATGAAAGTGCACAACTTTACACTGATTCTAAAATTACTTTAGTAATTCAAAAATGTCAATGGTCCTTTCACACACTGAGGTGTTATGCTAAGCCCACTTACATGCATACATTTTATTTTATACTCACACAATCCTACAAGGCAAATATCCCAATATGAGTAAAACAAAAAACTGAGGCTGAGGTTAAACAATATGCCCAAAGGAACAGAGCATGATTCTGATCTGACTCCACAGCCTATATTCTTAACCACTGTAATAATATCCTATACTCTTCTCCCCTCTATTTGTAAATACCAACCAATGATATCAGAATGCGGTTTTCTCATTCTACTCCTAACTCAACATACTACAGATAATGTGAAAAAGTGCCGATGAGCAACACTGTCCAACAGAACTGTGACAATGGAAATGTTCGACATTTATATGGCCACATGTGGCTAGTCACTACTGAATTGAACGGCACAGTCTAGAGAAATACAAGAATGTGCATGCCACTTAAACAACCTATCAAAGTATATGACAACACACCAACAATACAACAATTCAAGGTAGGTGTATATTGCGGTAAAGCTGAGAAATGCACAACCCCCAAACACATCACAAAACTAAATCTGTCCAACACTCATCCTTCAAGATTGTTTAAATATCAACTTCATTCATATCACCACAGCACTTTGCACATGTAGAACGTAGAACCAATTGTATATTAAGTCTGACTGTGTTCTCCCCCATTAGCATCTTACAAACATCTTAAGAGTCATTAACATATACACCACCAGCAACCACCACCTACATACAGCAGCTTTCTACAAGAAACATTTTTTCATTCTGTTCTAGTGGGAAAATTATCGTCTTAGGTCATCCTTCAACTACAAATTTAATCTGCAAGCCTTTGAGTACCAGCAGGACACAAAAAAGGCAGTCCCAGCTTCCAGCGGGGATGGGAGATACAATATATAGGTAGACAAATGACAAGAAGAGTAATCAAATAAGTATGTACAACCAGTGCTTTAGGGCTGAACAGGAACTGTCAGGAGTCCTGGTGGTAAGAGAAACCAGAAAGCAGTTTAAGAAAAAAGCAGCCATTATCCAATTCTGTAATAGCAAAAGTGTAATTTACTGTATCCCCACCTATTACTCAGAAAAGCCTAATAGATTTTTTTAAAAAATGCCTTAGAAAGTGATCATGACTTCACTCACACTACCAATGTCAGGGTCTCATCCTGCAACTTGTACCACTAAGTCAAAACTGGTCTTAGAACAAATCCTTCTAGATCTCAAGTTTACACGAAAATTTCACAGCAGAAAGAGCTGTAACGTTTTTCTTTATACTCAAACCCTGATGATCTTTATAACATCTTTTAGGTCCTGGAAATGTGCTAATTGGTATAGCTGCACAATACAATCTTGGGGTCAGTATGTAAGACAGCACCTGGACCGAACAATAAGAAGTTTGAATTTAATAAGTACAGCTGACCCTTGAATAGCACGGGTTTGGACAGCGTGGGTCCACTTACACGCAGGTTTTTTTCAATATATAGTCAGGCCTTTGTATCCACGGGCTTCATAATTCACATCAACAGAAGCAACCATCTTTGGATTCAACCAACCATGGACTGAAGACAGTGTTTTTGCATTCCCAACACCAGTTTCCCAACCACGGATCGAATACACTGTTTTCTATCTGAGGCTGGTTGAATCCACAGATGCAAAAGGCCAACTGTAGAGTCAAAAGTCATACTTAGATTTTCGACTGTGTGGGAGTCAGCATCCCTAACCCCCATGTTCAAGGGTCAACTGTACAATTTCTAATTTGTTTCCTCAAAAAAAAAATCAATTGGGAATGCTGGTGTGAGGAGTTGGCAAAGTTAAAGACATCAAGCATTACCTGTAGGACAAACAAGTTGAAAGTGTAACTACTGTCATATAGCAGCTTGCAAACTGGACTAGAGAACAGTTTCACATTATATAACTTTAGAAGATCTTTTAAAAATCAGCTAATTTCCTCATCTTTATCAGCACAGAATGATTATTCATGACAAAAGTCAGAGAAATGGGCCAGTTAATTACTTAACTTCTTTGAGCCTGCTTTCTCAAATTTAAGATTGAGACTAAATGCCCTCAGAGGGAAAAAAATAAATTAACGACAATAATTACAGATTGACTTCAACAAGGTTTCTGGTTCAATCCTAACTCATCCACCAACAGGAAAAATATAGCATTGTGGTTATTAAAATGTCATAAAGTCTTTGGTAATTCTCCCTTCAAGACATGGAGCTTAATTAAGACCTATCACCCTGGCTGCAGGCGGGACTTATCACATGATTTGCTTTTAAACTAACAACAGCATGTGGTAGTGTTAGGTGTGGCTTCCTCCTAGCTCTTGCTTGGTTCACTAGCTCTGAGGGAAGCCAATCACCACCAAGTTGTAAGGAGACTCAACCAGTCCAATGAAAAAGAACTGAGACCTACCAACTGTGAGCACTAACCTGCTGGAACATGAGCCACCTTAGAAGCAGATCCCCTAGCCCGGTCGACATCTTGACTGCAACCTCATGAAAGACCCTAACCTCGAACCACCTAAGCTACTCCCAGATTCCTGACCCACAGAACTACATGAGATAAACAAATGTTTTTCAAACTGTGAACCCTGATCCATCTGTGGTTGATGAAATCAAGTTAAGGCACTGCAATCAGCTTTCAAAAACATCAGTTAGAAAAAACAGCAGAGTATATGTGATAACAAGCACTTTCTTGAAAATTTTGTTTCAGTTTCACATACACATGTGTACTGGGTAGCATTTAACAAAATGTATTTCTTAGAATCACAAGTGAAGAAGTTTAAAACCCACAAGCCTACACTCAGGTTTAAGACAAAAAGTTCCCTAAAATATAGGGAATCTTTGAAGGAATGTGGTTCCCAATAACACCAAATATAAAGTAAGCATTTTCTATAAACCTTATAACCAAACCAATGAAATAAGACTCTCAAAATACATCTTCTCTGATTTATATGTTAAGCTTGATGTAAAACACAAAAGGCATGTTAGACTTGTAAGACTATCGTGTAAAAGCATGTTGTTTTCCTAAAATGAGAGGTTACCCACAAAATTATGTAGTGAAAAGCTGCTTTGGAATCTAGCCATATTTATTTTCTCTTACTATAACTTTAATAATCAATGTTAACAGAAATTCCATCTTCATCTCTAGCACACACACTCACAAATGTCTGCCAGAGTTAACTACAGTATTATTAAATGGCTTTCTGCCCACTATCCAAGCAAGTCTCACTGAAACCATCCTCTTCAGAACATAAGCAAGTGCATAATTTTCACGCACCTTAGCATAACATCAAAACTTTCAGTAGCACAAGAGTTTGCACAATATTTACAATATAATTACTTTTGAAGAATTCACTCAGATTATTTGCTTGCAGTGATTTTCTTTGAAAATGTGTGAAACTATTTTTGAACTCCTAATTTGGCAAATGTGTTTCCTAAATGCAAAATAAATAATCACATAAGCACTACACACGATTTAACTTTTTCTTATTACTGAATTCAAGGCATTTGTGGCTCTCCCACAACCACACTGACAGCTTCCTTTGGCCCTATCCTGAGATACACTACTATAGCCCTTTCTGAAAGGACTGTTTTCTCCCCAACTTTTGCAGATATCCATCTAAATGTTTCTACTTAAATAAGTTGTAAAAAGCAGATCCAATCTGTACAGCATTCCTTATAATGCTATTACTTGATGACGGTGACTAAAAATCAATTAGCATACTTGACAAAATCTAAGTCTGCATGCCTACGCCTTGAGAGAACTAGCAGCAAAGCAGCTCAATTCTAAATTCAATAACAGCTCTTGAAGACTAGGATGGTCCTGACAGCATTTTGTCTAGGAATGAGATTCAGAGTTGGCAGGAATAAGCCACGGGTTTATTCCTATACAATTATATAGAGTACATAGTACAGAGAAACCTCCCTGATCTTAAGATTATGCACAGCTACTTTTTGACTCAAGACCAATTACTCTAGACACAAAGGCAAGTTTCTACTCAATGGCTTCAAATCTAAAACTTCAGCATTAGTTTTGCCCACTTTTTCCTTCAGTGTCTCAGTTCACGCTCCATATGAGCACTCCATCAGATCATAAATTTGAAAGGTCAAGGTCTAAAAAAACTAAGAACCCAAAGCTCTAACTATAACTCTCCACCAATCAAAATCATTTTAGTTTCCTAGTAAGATGAAACAGATTTCAATTGCAGAGCCAATCCCGGCACGCAGGAAACCTGGCATGCCAGTCAGAAGGCCAACTTTGATGTTTTAGTGATAGTGCATTAGAAATAATTATATCAGGGTCAGAATTTGGTTTTGCAGGCAAACATTTAACCACTCGACAAGTCATTTATCTAGCTGATCAAAGAACAAGAAAAGTTCAAGGCAGGTATATAACAAATCTATTCACTTGCACCACTAGTTACACAGCTGCTGTCTTCAATGAAAAAAGAATTAGTCATCGGTAACCCCAATATAACTGAATTACTAAATCAAACTCAAGAGTTTTAGAAGGGACACTTTTGTATGTTAAATTAACTCTTAAGATGGTAAGCTTACCTTAGATATGTGAACTACGTGCCAGGGCACTGTGCTATGTAAACCAAAATGGATTTGACCAGGAGCTTATAACCAGGATGGCATGCTTTAAACTAGAGTACCCTAGAAACCACTGCCTCCATTTCCTTACAAATCAAGCCATATTTTTTGTCACCAAAATACTATAAAATCATAGTATAGTATAAAATCAAAGCCAGTCCTCAAAGGATTAAACTGTACTTCCAAAAACATAAAATTCTAGCAAAATGGCAACAACAGAAAACTTTAAAATGTTAAGAATGACCATCAGAGAATCTAAGTCCCTTGCCTGTCCTGTAATGTTTCCGGATCTCCCTGTTAAGATTTCAGGACCTCAGATTTAACAGAATGGCCAACTCTGGAATCCATTCCAACAGTACCTCAAAGACCAAACTTAAAGAGTAAACCGTTTATAAGTAACAAACATGCTTTTTCAGACTCTCGATATTTTTGGACCAAAGCTTCAAAAGCTTAAACCCAATTACTGGAATAAGCATCAAATTCAATCCTACCAGAAACGTCTTACATGACACTCAAGTAGTCAGTCGGTAAGGAAGCACCTCTACCACTATACACAGCACAGGCATTTCTATTTCAGTATGACTGTTCAATTATCACTGGTGATAAAAGGTATTCGTGATTTACAATCATCTATCTCCCTGGTTCTCGAATCCACTCCATTTCAATTATGAAGGTTAAAATCTATGTTAATACGGTAAGTCAAGGAACAAAGCTACAGCCCAAAGATGTCAAGAAGTTTGCAGAAGGATCCAAGCAGCTCTCCATCCCTTCCCCGAGTACCTCCTGGGTTGTCCTACCTAAACACTTTATGTAAACATGGGGCTTGTGACTCAAGCCTCCGGCCCCAGTAAGTGGAGAGAAGTTTCCTCGCCTCGGCTGCACATGGTTTGCAGAAGTTTGGCTGGAGCAGAGCGCGGAGCCGGGGTGGGAGCGGCAGTGTAGTTAGTGCTGCAGGCGGCGGCGGCGGCGGCGGCAGAGCAGCAGGAGGCGGAGGCGGGCGGGGGAAGGGGAGGCGGCGGGCGGGAGGGGGGGCCGGAGGGGGCTCTTGCCGCCACTGCTCTCTCGCCGCCTCTCCCCCCCGGCGGGAGCCGCTCTCAGCCTCTTTGCACTAGTCGCTCCGCTCTCTCGGTCATGTGACCTTAACGTAACCGGACAGGAAAAGCCCCGCCGCCGCCGCCGCCGCGCCGGAGACACCGACCGCGGCGGCAGCAGCAGCAGCAGAGAGGCAGGGGCGGCGGCGGGGAGAGCACGGCCAAGGCTGCCCAGCGGTGCCTCCTCCACACCCCCTGCCGCAGCTGCACCGGCGACAGGTAAGCGCGCACCGCCTCCGCCTCCCCGGGTTGGTGCCCACGTGCCGCCCCCGGCCCGGGCTCCGGGAAGGCGGAGGGGGGGCGGGGGCCACCGGAGCTCGCAAACGGTTCCGGCAGCGACGGTGGCAACAAAGAAGACGAATGACCCCCATCCCGGGGCTCCGGGTGAAGGCAGGCGGAGGGCCCAGACCACGCGGGGACCCGGTTCTGGGAAGCGAGGGCAGGGGCGCCCCACGGAGGCGGCGGCGGCAGCGCCTGGCGCCGGGGCTCTGGCCGCCTGACAAAACCATCCCCCGGAGCCAGGCGGCGGCGAGTCGGCGGCAGCTCCATCCGGGACTTTGCGGGAGGGGGAGGGGACGGAAGCCGAGAGGGCGGGCGGCGGATCGGAGGAGGGAGGGAGAAAGGGGAGGGGGGCGATTCACGTTCCGTTCCCCGTTGCCGGTCCCTCCCTTCCCGCCGCCACCGCGAAGTGCGTCCCGAGCGGCGGCGGCCGGTGAGCGTCCCGCGCTGGAGCCCTGGGAGGTGGGCCCGTCAGGTGCGTAATCCTTCCGACGCCCCGCCGCCTTCTGCTGCTGCCGCCGCTGCTTCTTCGGTGGCAAGGCCGCAAGCTGCGGAAGTGGGTTTGGGGGAGGGGAGCAGGGAGGGAGGGGGAGGGGAGGGATCCGGTCCGACCGGAGCAGGCCCGGCCTCTCTGGCGCTTCTCCCAGCTGCAGCGGCTCCTACAGCTGCTGCCGCTACTGCTGCGGCTCCGCCTCCCCGCTCGCAGGCGGGGGCGCGCACGCGCGCTTCCGGCTTCTTTGAGTCTCGCGCTGTCTCCGGCTCTCGCGCGCGCTCTTCCCCTCTCCTTGTCGGGCCACCTCCCCGCCCCTGACGCCCGGGCTGTTGCGCCGGTCGGGGCGTTGCGCACGGCGTAGGCGTCGGCATTGTGTTAAACTCCGCGGGTCTTGGGACGAGCGCGCGCGCGCGGGACGGCGCAGTCTGAGTGCGTCGCACCTCCCCTTCCTTCTCCTCAGCCCCCGGGGGATGGGGCGGGGCCCGGGTGCCCGGCGCCCGGCGCCCGTCCCTCCGGGCCCCGGCGGCTCTGGCCGGCCACGCCTCCTGGGACGGGGCGGGGCAGGCGGGGCTGGTTGGCAGTTGGCCCACTCTCGCGGGCCAGGGAAATGTAGGCCTCCCTGGGCGCCGCTCGTGTCGCCCGCTGCGGCCCCGGAGGCGGGTGTGGGCGCGCTGAGCGGGCTTCCGCTCGGCGGGCGATGTGTGCCTCGGATAAGGCCGAGCTAGCAGAGCTGCGCTGTGGTTTCTGACTGCTTTGCCTTGGGGCGTGGGACCGGCGTCCGAGTTGCGCTCCAGGCCGGCGCAGCCCTCACACTTTGTAGGGCTCCGAGAAGGGGAGGTCGGGGGCACGGAGGCGGCTTCCCAAGCTGGAACCGTTTTCTTGGTGTAGCGAAACCTCCAAAACATTGTTGCAAAGAGAAGTCGTAGTGTAGGAGACGTTTAGGAAGCAAGGTTTTTGTCGCTTTTAGCTGGTAGTTGAATTGAGGGCCAGCAAGGGTAGCAGAGCAGACAAGAAAGTGATTGGGCAGAGTGAAAATACAGTTAATTATGGCTACGCCATTTACTGCAAGAATTTCCAACTGCTGAACTCCTAATTATGCCTTAGGGAAATAACCCAGGCTCTTTGCTCTCCCCATCCATCTGCAGTGTTCCTTTGCTCTTCATCACAGAATGGGCTCAGTGTACGAGTCTCAATTCTATTCATTCTCATAGGTTGTCTTAGTAAAATAAAACGTTAAAAAAAAGCCAAATACAGGCTCATACAGTACTCTGGGGTATTCTGGGTTTCCTTAACCTGGCTGCCCTGTCCTTTCTAGGAGGACCTATCAATGTTGACCTTGAAGCAACAGGATCAGCGTATACATACATGCATAGCACTGGCATTTTAGTCTGAGAGGCCTGCAATTTCAATAGAAAATCAGAATTAAAACATCTTAAATTTTCATTTTTTTAACTTATTACAAACCAAAATTAATTGTTAAATTTTATTTTGCATTCTGAATAACTTTGGTATGTATCCAGGGAGATTTTGAATTGTGAAAACATAAATTTTAAGAAGGCTTATGACTAGTACATTTCTTTAAACTGGGCGTTTCTCACTTAAATATGTGGTTTATATAAGTTTATCTTATAGCCAAGGAATTGAACTATTACTGAATCCATCATTAGATCTCAAAGGACAAGAAGTAATATGCTGGTGATATGAAGTGCCACCAAGAGTCAACAGTAGAGGAGTCCATTAAAAGGTGGCAGATTAACCATCCCTGAAGCTTTGTCATACAGTCCAACTGCTTCCTTGCCAGCTTCTCTTCAAAGAGGATGTAAATAGATAGTGCTCCACAAACTCTCCCATGGAGGTACTCCCGCAGCAGAGAATAAACACTAGGCATGTTTTAGGCTATAGAATAAAAGCTGCCACGGTGACAGTTTCTTTTTTATTTTAAGGATTAATATGAACTTTACACAGTCCTCCAAATTCTGCACTTTTGTGCTATAAAAATTCTATAAAATAATTAAAATTTTGTTCACCCCAACCCTCTAAGAATATGCATCTTGTGAACACTGCATATCCCTGAGTAAAGGGATATGCTTTCTCCAGCTTCAGAATTACTGACATAGAGGTTCAGGAGTGAAAGAGACATCTAAAGCTGGTATGTGACATTGGTTTGGGATCAGCTTCTTGGGAGCTGGAGACTCGTGCTATCTCTTACCTGTCTTTTGGTGTTTCATCCCTAGACCCACTCACCCTTCCTTGAAGTAACTTTGACATTTTGGGCTATTAGTGTTTCACCAGGCTGTCCCAGTAAAGGAAGAACTGCCTGTTGGCTGGAGACTGTACCATAAATTTAAAAATGGACCTGGCAAAAGGGCATTTGTCCCTTTTTTACTGCCCTACAGTCTTTAGGTTGCAAAGCATGACCTTGAAAACCTGAAAGGTTTATTTCCTGAAAAAATAATGTGAACATTCTAAGCATTAGATAGAAAACATATTTTACACCTTTTTTATGCTCAAGGAGGTTATAATTTTATTAGCAAATTAAATTTAATTAAAATATTACTTTAAATTGATAGTAAATAAGATCTAGTGTTTTACAACAATGTCGACAGGCCATTAAGAGATGGAATCAGTAGCCGTGGAACACTTAACCAGGAGTGGGCAGTCCAAGACATTTAGGACCATTATTTTTCTTTTACGATACAGAGGCCAAGTTAGAGGCTGGTTTCTATGGTCAAACACATAATCCTCAGTTCACATGCATGCGGTGTGCATCATGTGACTTTCTCACTTCAAGAAAGTTGGTGTTCAGATAAGAATTCGTAAAGCACTTTCATGTATCATTTCAGGTACTACGAAACAACTGTTTTCACTTTACAGGAGCTAGCATGCAGTTCCTTTAAATAGTATACACCCGAGTTCTGCACCAGGCAAGGGTAAGCATCAAATAGGATGATTTTGAGAATGATTTCAAAGTGTGTGTGCATGTGTGTGTGTGTGTGTGTGTGCGCGTGTGTGTGTGTGCGCATGTTTGTGTGTGTTCTCCTATGCCATGCCTAGTCACTTCCATTCTCCAAGTCCCCAAAGTCATTCTCAATGGCTGTTGTCTAAGTGTGGTCTACACTCCCTTGTGACTCCCCGGGACCCTTTCAGGGTTCCATGAGGTCAAAACTATTTTCATAATGATACTGAGATGTTATTGGCCTTTTTCTCTGTTGACAAAATGTGTCCACATTGGGAAGAGCCACATAACTCAGTGAGCTGATATCTTCCAAATGACCAATGGATGCTATTAAAAATCATGCATGGGTAAACAATCCATTCAAAGTACAAAGTAGAGTGATGAATATTACTGCAATAAAATACGAAAATATCATTCATTGATGCATTTTTAGATCAAACGACTAACCTTTAATAAACTACCACTTGTCAAATTTTGGTATAGTATAGAAGAATATCCAAATTACCTGAAAAGGCTATTAAAATGCTTTTTTCCAACTACATAGCTGGGTTAGGGTGGATTTTCTTCGATACTCAATCAAAACAGGTTATCACAACAGAGTCAGTGGAGAAGCAGAATACATGCAGAATCCAGTTGTCTTCAATTAAAGAGATTTGTAAAAAAAATAAAAAGATGCCACTTCACTATTTTTTTGTTGTCGTTTTACCATGCAGTGGTCTTATTGCTGTTTTCTATTGAAGGACTATTTTTTAATTTCTTAGTTTTAATTTCTAATTTGGTAAATATCAATAGTTATATTACATACAGGTGAAGGTACTTTGGTGTCCCCAATAATTTTAAAGAGCATGAATGGGTCCTGATACCAAAAAGTTTGAGAACTGTGCACTAAAATATTGAAATAAATTATTTTGTTAAGACTTTGAATAGTAACACATTTGGTGCCTCTCTGTGCCATACACTGAGCTATACCTACAGGTGACTATATTTTCTTCAGATTGATTTTTCTAATCATACAGCATGTAAAAAAGAAAGACAATCTCTACTTTGGTGAATTATTAGAAGCAAACTAGATTAGGTTTTAAATTGTGCTGTGTGATCATATGTAGCTTTCCTTAAAGTTGATAGTAGCATAATGCCTTAAGAATTATCATGTTAATAGCAACTGTTAGCTATAAATCTCTAACCTGCTTCTCCTTGACACCTAAACTGTCCCTGAACCTCCTCCTTCTGACCTCAACTCAGAAATTAAAAACTAATTTTAATGTTAACTTAAACAAAATATAATTGAAAAGACAAATCTTTTACAAATATAGTGCTTTCTCAAGTCAAAATAAATGCTATTGTTTAATTTATATCCTTCATTTTTCTAATTACTGTATAAGAGGATTGACTAAAGAAATGTTAAGAAAAATATAACAATCTGTCACCATAACTAAATTAGATACATTTCCTAGCTTTGAAATACAGTTTAAAAATATATTAAAATTGAGATGACCAGCCTCGTTCAAGTTTACTTTATGGGCCCTGAAGTATTAATTATTAATGATACTAATTGAAAAAGCAGTTTTTTCATCCTGGTAAGTGGTCTAAACTACTTGAAAGAATCAATCTTACTTGTGAGTAGTGCTTTTTCTGCTACTGATGCGTCCTGTGCATTACAATATTCATTTGTGCTTCACTTAAATAAAATCAAGGACTTCAGAGGACCTTTTAAAGTACCTTGAAATGGGTAGTCTAAATGGTATTTAGTATCTTAAAAGAGCTATTATCTTTAAAAAGTGAATTATCAATTCCCCAAAGCTGTTTTGGTCTCTCGTTCTTATACTGAAAGTGAAGAAGGAACTTGAGTTGGCGAAGTCCAGCATGACTATGTTTGACCCATTCGGCTGCACTTCCAAAAGCTGAGTAACTTACTTAAGAACCAGCCCACATGTGCTACGTGATGGAAGCTGAAAGCACTCGATATCCGGACAGTATTCCGTTAGAAGTATGGGGAACAGTGGTGAAGATAAAGGCCGAAGCATTAAATAATATAAACGATCATTCATAGTTGGCTTTGGAAAGTGTTTTTTACTTACTTCATCCTGATGTGTCTTACACTCTCTGAATTTACTTAAGAAAAAAATTACTTTGTACACATATACATATATAAGGAAGACATTCTCTGAAAACTCACCTGTAAGAATTGCCTCCTTTCTCCATCTCTACTTTTCTTCAGTTCTCTGCTCACTATTCCGAAAGTTCCATTTACATTGTTAATGGCTGGGGGCTTTAGATAGGTCTTCCGTGTCTGATTGTTGGCCCTCCGTGACTAAGATTAATAAGAACTTTTAGGAATGACATGCAGACAGTTAGTATAGTAGAAAGCATGAAATTTACACCTGGAAGACCAAGTTTCGATTGACTCCTGTTTGTTTTACAGTTTTAACCTCTCTAAACTATCATATAGTGGTTTAAGGATGTGACTTCTGGAGATAGAAACACCTGACATCTCTGAAGACTCGCAGACATATATCACAGTCAAGACTTCCGGAGCTCCAGACCATTATAACCACCATGTACTCTACATCCTTCACTGGGTGTCTCTAAAGTATCTCAGTCCCAGCGTATCTGAACCTGACCTCATGATCTTCCTCACAAAACCGCGGCTTTGCCTCTGTTCCTTCTCCTGGTGGAAAGCCCCAGATCTATCCAGTTACCCAAGTTAGAAATCCAGAAGTCATCTTGAACACTTTGTTCTTCCCCTTCCTCCTAATCCAACAACCACTCCTGTTGGTTTCTTTTTCTTCTATTTTCAAATCCTGCCCCTCCTCCTCCGGTTTCATCGCCACTGCCCACTTGCCCACTTCTCCCCTCTTGCTCATTTCTAACAGGTTTCCCCTCGCCCGCATCTTTACCATCACCACCATCCCAATTTGGTTAGTTCTGCAATTGCAGGTATCTGATCATATCACCCTGTAGAAAATACCCTTCAGTGGCTTCCTATCACTTTTAAGATGCCGACCAAAATCCTTAGCAAAACCCAAGTCACCAGCCTCATCTTGCCTCGATCTTTGGCTCTTTGCCCCCAGCCACTTTGACCTCCTTTCTGTTCCTCCATTGCATCTTGCTCCCTCCTATCTTAGGGCCTTTGCAAATGCTGATCCCTCTGCCTGGAATACTCCGTCTTTGCCCAGTTAATTCTTCTCATTCTTCAAATATCTGCTTAACTGGCATTTCTTCACAATCCCCATATTAGATGCCAATTTTATGACCTTTTGTTTCCTTATATTTTTCTTTGATAGCTCTTATTAGAGTTGGTAGTTATGAATTTGTGTACTTATTCAATTACACCCTGGAACTCTGTATATTCTGCAGTATCATTGCATCTACTGCACATGGCACCTTAGAAAGCTCTCTCCAAATACTTGACTACTTCCCAGATCTACTTCTTAAGATTTAGCCGCACATGTGGGCAAGTTACTTCATTTCTCTAAGTCTAAATTTCTTTTTCTGGGAAGAGAAAAACCGATCCTTGATATATAATAAATGGTCATTTTTTAAATTAATGCTGTGGTTATTATTATAATAATGAGTAGTAAGAAAATGATATACTCTGGTATCGTTGAGGATGAAGGATTATTGTAAATTATAAAGCACTATTCAGAACTTAATTATTAGCATGAAGAAACACAGTGACGTTTTTAAATTGAAATATTCTTCCAAAATATAGTGCACAGTAAATTGATGAAAATTTTCTAGATTAATGTAGGATCAATAGGAATTGAACTTTTACCCCAAATTACCCAGCTAGTCAGTGGCCAAGCCATGACTGGAACTCAACACTCTCCTCTCCAAGCATATAGTATTAATCGATTTAACAAATATTGACCACTAGACAATACGCTATGCTCATGGACAGAGTAATAACTGATAGATAAAACTCAGTGCTGGCCTTTTGGAAGCATCACACAGACATGTGTAAACTGGCTTGTTCAGAGATGTTCCAGAGTCAAGAAGAACCTCTTAATCTGAGGATAAGGGAAATTTTGCAGAGGACAGGAGAGCTGGGTGAGGCTGGAGTGAGGCAGGTGGCAGTGGTGGGTTTCTCTGAAAGTGGCATGTTCAGGGTTGGGCATGGAGAATCTAAGGCATTGTTCAAACTTGCCCCCATCTCCTGACCTTGTGTGTAGAAATCAGGTTGCCCAGCTGATTTCTGCCAGTGAGGCCTCTGAGCAGTGCATACTGCGAGGAGCCCAAGCATGACCTGGGCATTCAGGGCCTTCTGTGTGAAGAAAACTACCTTTCTTCAGCTTATCTCAATTTATCCAGAATTTCCAAAATAAGTGAAATAACATCATTGTGTCTCTGTTATCATCAACATGCTCGAATGAACCTGGATTTTTAATACTGCTTGGACTTTAGAACAAATAGGACACTTGATGATCATTTTGTAAAGATTACCGAACAGACAATCTTGTATCAAGAAAACAATTTGGTACAACTTAATGCCGTAAAGTAAAATTTTATGTTGTAATGACTTTGCATTAGAAAACAATTATTTTTCCATATATTGAATATAATGCCAAACTGCCCTTTTAGAAAGATATCTGACATTATGTCCTCTTTACCTATTTATATTTAAAAGCCCCCCATCCCTACCAAGTATGTGACTATTTTATGTCTTTTCCTGCAAAGTAAAGAGGGAGCCACACTCCATTCAACCCCAGGTTTCAAGTTTGGTTGGTTGGTTGGTTGGTTGGTTTCCTAGTAGGTCTGTGAAATCCGAAAGTTTGGAAATTTAGTTTGGATTAGCACTAGAGCATATAGTACAGAGTCGGCAAGGATTGGTCATGCGGGATGGAGAATTTGCTGAGGAATTTGGGTTTCATCCCAAAGGCAGGAGGATTTTAAGTAAGACGGTAACATCAGATTTGCCCTTTGGAAAGATCATGGTGGCGGGATTACAGGGGCTAAGAGCTGGAAACGGGAGATGAGCAAGGAGGCGGGATAAGGAGTTCTGGTTGGTGGGACATGGGTGACTGATGGATAGTATGGATGAGAGAAGTGGAGGCCTGTAAGGGGCGGGGGAATTGAGGTTGCTGGCTTGGTCAAGAGGTGGATGATGGCGCCATGCACTGAGCTGCGCATGGAGAAAAAATGCGGTCATGTCTATGGCTTTTACAGCCCTTGTAAGGAAATGGGGGTGAGGGGAAGGGAAGGATTTGGGTGGTTTTGCCTGGACCGAATTTAGAGTTTCTGGGGACAACCAAATAGAAGTAGATCGGACCACCAAAGAGAGCCTGCAGCATGAGAAGTGGGCAGAGAAGCATCAGCAAAAGAGGAGCCATTAATGGAGATGAAAATAGAATAGGGAGAGGTGAGGCCAAAAGCAGAACGTAGTGGCCGGGAAGCCAGGGACAGAGTATTTATGGTGCAGGAGGAAGGGTATTAAATGCCGCAGAGCGATGTAGTAAGCTGCTGGTCCACGGGGCTGGGGAACAGGTCCTCGGGGACCTTGGTGAGCCATTGCAGTGCAGGATGGGGAGGTGGGGGGCGGTGATGTGGTTGGGTGAGCAGTCGATGGAGGTGGGAGGAGCAAACATCCATGCCACAAACGGGGGGAGGGTAGCTTCGAGCAGGGCGAGCGTGAAGGTGCTGCGTCCTCAGCCTACGCAGCATTCTCTGCAAGTAAAGCCTCGTGGAAATGATTTATGACTGGGGCCGTGGTGAGGAAAGAAGATTTAGAAAAGGGCAGTACTGTCAGCTGGGCGGGGTGGGGTGGAAGCTGCTGGCGAAGCACTCGTGACAGAATCCAAGCTGGTCCTCCCTCCGCCCCCTTTCTTCTACCCCATTATCGCAGGCTCATTCACAAATTAAGAATCTAGGGGGGCTGTTCTCTTTTCCTTCCTGAGAAAGACTTTTTAGTCTCTAAAATGAGATTTTTAAAAATTGATCTGTGTGGGGGTTTCTTCCTCAAGTGAATTTTGAACATACGACTGTTCTCTTTGTTTTTTCTTCCTTTTAATTGGTTTTTTCACTTCTCTGAGACTCCTGTCCATGTGTTCTTCCCTCTGTATTTGAAAGGCATGGTCAGTTTGCTTCCTATTCTAAATGTTCCAAAATTGAGACACTAAAAGAACTAGCAGACCCGCTTAAAAAAGAAACATTTCAGTTTTATCAAGCCTTCATTCTTATGATCTGAATAAAATACTTATGTTAGCTGTTTATGGGATGAGAAGGAGCCATACATTTTGCTATATTGAGGGAGATGATATATATCTGTTAATACAAAACCTCAAAATCCTATAAAATACTGATAAATTTGATATTAAAACAAAATTATATATGTGTAAAACCTCTATAAAACAAGAGAGTAAGAAAAATATTAGTAACAACTGTGACAAAGGAACCATTTTCCTTACATACAAAGGTTTTTCAGATCCATAAGAAAAAGGCAAACAACCTGATTTAAAAAAAATGAGCAAGTCTACCGCCGTGCCACCCTGAACGTGCCCAATCTCGTCTGATCCTGGAAGCTAAGCAGGGTCGGGCCTGGTTAGTACTTGGATGGGAGACCACCTAGGAAGACTAGGTGCTTTAGGCATAAAAAAATAAAAATGGGCAAAGCTCATGAAGAGATAAGAAAATATAAATGGTCACTAAGCATAAAGTATACTCCATCTCATCATTAAATTCCTAGGGAAAAATAGTGGGATTGGCAAAGACTTTTTAAAAAGTGATACTACCCAGTGTTGGCCAGAGTGTGGGGAAACAGTGGGGTTGGATGAACAGCTCTTGCATTTTGAGTGTCCATAATATCTGACTCTCTTATAACAAGTGTATATACTTAAAAAGCAGCAATAAAAATATCTTATTAATTTTAAACAAACACACTTGCAGTTATATGCTCTGACACATCAGAGCATACACATCAAATGGACCCCCATTTCTTGCACTTACGGATTCTATAATCTTGAGCAAGCTACCTAACCTCTCTAAGCCTGTTTCCTCGTCAATAAAATGTGGATAGCAACACTGCAAATACCTCAAATAAATTAACGTGAAATTAAATGAGTAACATATGGAAATGAATGGTTACCAGTAAATACTGCAAAAATAATAGCCACTCGTCAATAGCATCAAAGAATAAATAGTAATGTCCTGAATAATAGTGTACGTGAAGCTACTGTCTAATCAAAGTGACACCTGGAGCTGCCTAAATGTGTAGGTAATATGATCAGAATCCTAGTACATGACAAAGCAGGTCCTCATAGTTTGCTCTTAGAGGATATTATACCTTTTTGTCGAGAAAGGCAGGTAAGATGGGAAAGGAAGTATTCGGGCACCTTTCAAAGAACAGTCTTGAAGACAAGCTTCTAAAGTTATATCCTGGTGGATATCTGGTTAGAGTGAAGTTTTTTTAATCCCGGTTACTCTGCAACCTGGCAACATCGGGCTTTCATTGCAAACTCCAGGCCTTTTCTCCGTTTCCCCTTCCTAATCTGAGTGTTTTCACCTATGACATACACAGAAAACACCAGGGAACTAAATTCTGACCCGCACCATCACTGTTTGCACTTAAATGAGACTACAGTCTAGGTCTTTGTACTCAGATTACTGCAAACGTGGACATAAATGCTTGGTAGAAAACACAAAATTTGACAGTGTGGATTCTTGTTTTGTGACCCGATTAGTCTGTTAAAGTATTATTCCATTTGATTCATTTATTTTAAGGCACACTTGTTAATTTCTAAATCTGTCAGATCATCCCTAGAACAGGAAGGAGAGTGGGGATTTCAGCACCAGCTGAGTAAGAACTGCTATGAGTCTGCTTTTGTTATAAAGTTAATTGGTAATGCATTCTCTCCAGTAGCTTCCCTAATTCTGAAACTAAGCATCATAATTATCTATTGTTTTTAATCTGGCTAATTAATTGATGTGGCAGGCTTTTTTTTTTTAATTAAACTTTTTATTTTGAGATAACTGTAGATTCACATGCAGTTGCAAGAAAGGATAGAGACATCCCAAGAAAGGATAGAGACATCCCAAGAAAGGATAGAGACATCTCAAGAAAAGATAGAGACATCCCGTGTACCCTTCACCCAGTTTCTCTAATGGCAGCATCTTGCCAAACTGTAGCACAATATCACAATCAGGATTTTGACATTGATACAGCTGAGCTGTAGAACCCCCCTCTCCCCCCATCCCCGCCTCCAACAGTGAATCCATTTCCCTCCTCCTCCCCTCACCCCTCCACTACTAATCTGTTCTCCATTTCTGTAATTTTCATGAATGTTATATAAATGGAATCCTACAGTATGTAACCTTTGGGGACTGGCTTTTTCACTCAGCATAATTCACCCTCATTGTTGCCTGTGTCTGTAGTTCATTTCTTCTTATGGCTGAGCAGTGTTTGTTGCGTGGGCATACCACACTTGATGCATCCATTGATGGACATCTGAGTCGTTTCTTGTTTTTAACTATTAGGAATAGAGCTGCTGTGGATATCCATGTACAGGTTTTTGTGTGAACATAAGTTTTCGTTTCTCTGGGATAAATGTTCACGAGTGTAATCGCTAGGTAGTATGGTAGTTGCGTATTTCATTTTTTTTTAAGAAACTGCTTACTGCTTTCCAGAGTGGTTACACCATTTTACATTCCCACCAGCAATGTACAAGCAGTCCAGTTTCTCAGCATCCTTGTCAGCTTTTGATGTTGTCATTATTTTTTATTTTGGCCAGGTGTGGTATGTGGTTAAATTTCATTGGGCTTTTAATTTACTTTCCAAATTACTATTAATGTTGGATGTCTTTTCATGTGTTTATTTGCCATCTGTACCTCTTTGGTGCTATGCTAGGTCTCTTCAAGTCTCTTGCCCATTTTCTAATTCACTTGTTTTCTTTCTGTTGAGTTTTGAGAATTCTTTTTATAGTCTAGATACTAGTTCTTTATCAAAAGACTAGTTTGCAAAGGTTTTCAAATTTTGTCTCCTAGTCTTTAGCTTTGTCTTTTCATCCTCTTAACAGGGTCTTTAAACGTTTTTAATTTTAATGAAGTCCAATTTATCAATTTCTCCTTTTATGGTTTATACTTTTGATGTCAAGTATAAAAACCGCATATCTAATCCTAGATTGCTAAGATTTTCTTCCATTTTTTTTTTCCTAAAGCTATACTCTGATGTCTTATATTTCAGTCTGTAATCTATTTTGAGTTAATTTTTTATATAAAGTATGAGACTTAGGTCAAGGTTCTTTTCTTTCTTTCTTTCTTTTTTTTCTTTTTTTTTTTTTTGCCTATAGAAGTCCAGTTGATCCAGCCCATTTGTTGAAAAGATTATCTTTCCTCCATTCAACTGCTTTTGTGTCTTTGTCAATAATCAGTTGTGCATGTTTATGTGCATCTACTTCTGAGTGATCTGTTCTGTTCCATTGATTTATGTATTTATCTCTCCACCAATACCCCACAGTCTTGAATACTGTAGCTTATATAATACATCTTGAAATCACATACACTTGTTCCTCCCACTTTATTATTTTTAAAAATTGTTTTAGCTATTCTAGTTTCTTTGCCTTTACATATACATTTGAGAGTATTCTTGTCTATACAAAAAAATCTTGCTTGGACTTGATATGAATTATATCAAATCTGTATATCAATTTGGAAAAAACTGATATTTTTACTCTGTTGAGTCTTCCTTTGTAAATGTGGTTATGTCTCTTTATTTAGATCTTATTTAATTTCTTTTCATAAGCATTTTATAGTTTTCAACAAGTAAGTCCTATACATGTTATATTAGATTTACATGTATGTATTTTCTTTTTCTTGAGTGATTGTAAATGGTACATTTTTCATTTCAGGTTCCACAAGTTCAAAGTTACTATACAGAATTACAGTTGATTTTTATGTGTTTATCTTATATCCCATGGCATTGCCAAACTCACTTATTAGTTTTTTGTACATTCCTTGGAATTTTCTAAGTAACAGTCATGTCATCTGCAAATAGGGACAGTTTTCTTTTTTCTTTTCCTATCTGTATGCCTTTTAGTTCCTTTCTTGCCTTGTTGCACTAGCCAGAACTTCCAGTACTATGTTGAATAGTGAGAGCAGATGGACAGCCTTGCCTTGGTCCCAATCTTAGGGAGAAAGAATCGTCCTAACCATTAAGTATACTATTATACTTCAGTATAATGTTAACCTATGTCTGGTGGGCTTTTTAAATGCTTTGGACTGTGGGAAAGGAGCAATCTGTTGATTTGATGACCCAGCTCCTCTAGAAGCAGCTCGCCTGCTGCAGATGGGTTCAGGCCGAGCAGTTTGCTAGGGTGAAGTGTAAGGAATGGAGATCTTAGAATGTGGAGTCAGAACATTCAGATTTAAATACTGACTCTCCCACTTTCTAGCTACATGGCTTGGGTGATGTTACTTATACCTCTGAAAGCCCATTTCCTCCTCCAGAAGAAAGGAGGAAGAGCACCCAGCCTGCTTCCTCACTCCTGGAAGCATCCAAGGGAATAATGGGTGATGAGCAGCTATTATTATATTCCTGCCAGGGGCAGCCCTAGCCACACGGCAGGACCTGGAAAACTGCCCCAAACTTAGTATGATCTCCCCCACCTGTTCTGCCGTGGCCCCGACTCAGCTCCTTAATTTATTTATCTCTCTGGAGATTTGATCATTAAAATTTGCATTTAGAATCTTAAACTAAAAGACTAAATGATCTGGGAATATTTCTTATTTGGAGGGCAGACAACCAGAGTTCATTTCCTGGCTCCTCCACTTACCATCTGGGTAAACTTGGGCAGATCATGCAGCCCCGAACTCCCTGGCAATGCCATCCTCCGTGAAATGGGAGTAGTGACAGAACGACTCAGAGGGGCTGTTGTGAAGACTGAGTGAGTGGATTTAGGAATCGTTTTTTAGCAGTGCCTGGCATGTTACCTGTGATCATTACTATTGGTGACTTTAAGGACACATACTTATTTGTGAATCATCTTTCTTAAAAAAAAAAATTGTTTGCTTTGCAGATTTTAAAAAAAAATGGATTTGGCCAACCATGGACTTATTCTCCTGCAACAGTTAAACGCTCAGCGAGAGTTTGGTTTCCTGTGTGACTGCACGGTTGCCATCGGCGATGTGTACTTCAAGGCACACAAATCAGTTCTTGCTTCATTCTCCAATTACTTTAAGATGTTGTTTGTCCATCAGACCAGGTAACTAACGTGGTTGTAATAATCGAATGACTGCGGACGCTGCACTTCAGGGGCCTCTTTCCTGCTGACCCTGCCCTTTGCCCTCAGCAAGACTGTGGGTCTCGCTCCCTCTCCCTGGGCTCCCAGTCCCCTCATGACCTCACTTGCCCTCTAACTCATCTCGGTCACTCACTCATCCTTTCAGTCGCACTTGAGAATCATGGGCCTTTGAGCCCCTGGCGCCCCTCCACCTCCAGATACCCTCGCTGGTGTCGCCTTCAGTCAGGTCCTGCAGATCCAGGCCCTCCCCCCCCCCCCCCCCCCCCCCCCGCAATGAGCTCACTAATCCCTTCCTGTCACTAACCCAGCCCCAGTCCCTCGAGTATTTATCCTTGTCTTCTCCAATGAAAAGCTTGACGGCGTTAAGTCCCCCAATTTTCTTCTTTTCGCTCTTAAAACATCTCAATTTCAGTATCTTTACTCAGTTTTTTCTTCCCATCACTCCTATCTTGAAGAAAAGAGCCCCTCGGTGACTAAGAAAAGGAGCTTTCTCCCATCCCTATGCCCCCCAGATCCCGACCCTTAGTTTTTATTCTGTACTTTCTATGTTACACTTTCAAGCCCCTGCCCCCCAAATCTCTGAAGGGCCAGCGCTGCCTTACACTGCTGTCTACCTGAGTTACAGCGTCACTTCCCCGTTATTTGACTGCGAAAGTGCTATGGCCATGCTTGCCTTTGCCTCATCCCACATTCTTCCTATCTGTGGGCGCCGTGGTTTCTGCCCCATCACTCTACTGAAATCATTTCTCAAAGGTCACCTCTTCATCAGAAGCACTGCTCGTCTCTCTGTCTCGTCCTTATCCTCTGCAGCATTTTCTACTGTTTACTTCCTTCTTAAGGGTCATCATCTTCGCTCTGAACATCCCTTGTTTTTCTGCCCTCTGGGTTTGGGGAGCTCTGTCTGTGTGCGCTCCCTGATGAGTGCTCATCTCTCCCTGAATCTTGCCTCTGCTGGAAACAGACAGGTTTACAGCTTTGACCTTGATCTTTCTCTATTTCTCAGGGCCCCAGGCTGCCTGCCAGCCGTTTAGAATTGTATTTCCTCTTTTTACCTCATTTAGCATCTCTAAAACCTGAATTCTTACCGGAAGTCCCTCCTGACTTCCCCATTTTGTTTATCTTCAAAACCCCATACTTAAAATCTCTTACAAGCCTTGTCTTATCAGTCCCAAAATGCCTTTCATGTTAGCCCTTTCCTTCTCCTTCGCACTTCTATTTCTCAATTATTTCCACGTTACTGTCAGAATAATATTCCTAAGCATCGCTTTTACTGGAGTGTGCCTTTGATCAGAAACCCACTAGATTGTGTTATCCCTCTGATTAGAGACCTAGAGGGTACCCACAGAGTATCAGTAGAGTGTACAGATTCCTTACTCTGCCCTTGAGGGCCCCACAGGCTTGGAGCCTAGCCTTCCAGCTTCACCTCCCACTGTGTGGGGACACCACACCCCACACTAGAACCGCTTCGCTGGGATTCTCCCCACTTCCCAAGTCTCAGTTCATGCATCACTTCTTCCATGACCCTTCCGCTAATCAAGTGAACCAAAATGATCAAAAGCAATCTCTTCCTCTGTCGCGTTTCGTAGCACTTGATTTATGCCATTTTGTAAGATCTACACATTTCCCCTTTGTCGTTGTTCTTTGGGTACTTACCTGCCCTCCTCGTTGGTAAGATTCTTGAGGGCAGAGCCTGGGTTTTACAAATCTTTTTGAACTCTGCAGTGTTGGTTCAGGTATTTGTATATAATAGCCACGTGATAAGTGTCTGGAGGAGCAGAGTGGGTGAATAACAGGATTAATGGCAAGCAGGGCTTGCTTTATCTTGTGACACTAAGGATGCTCCCTTTACTTCATTGTCAGAGACTGTTTCATTTAATTCATTGTCTGAGACTACAGAGCAAATGCTACTTAAAAGTTTTAACAAAATGAATTAAACTCCCTTGAAATAGGGAGGATTTTAATTTTGAGGAGTAAAAGAATATAATGTAATGAATTTTAAATAGATGCAAGAAATTTATCTTAAGCGTCAGCAGTAGTAAGTAAATGACTTTCCAACACGGGAATGTGATACTCGTCTAGGTAGGAGTTCCAATTTTAAGGCATAGAGTGTTATTGTCCCAGAGATGGCACATGTCATTTGGGCTGCCGCTAGGTGGCCTCGCCCACCTCACTGGGACAAGGCAAATCCTGGGAGAAGACCAGAGACGTACTTTTAAACCAAAAAGGCACTCTGAACTGCTGCCTGGCTGCATAAGAGGTAGGCTGAGAACAGGTTTTCACCCTTTGCTTAGAGAACGTCTTATGTTTGGAGCTACCACTAGATGGCTCTGTCCTATAGACACTGCTCTAAGTGGTACGTCTAAATCAAGTAGGACTGCAGACTTGCAGCTCTCAACGATGAAACTACTGAAACAGGCCTTGCAAGTAATATCTGACATTGTTTGAAAATCCTTATTTTCAAAATTTTTTAAGCCTATTGTCTACTTTAATATTCTAGTGAAGAAAAAATTGAAATTGTAAATTACCGTGAATGTTTTTACAAAGGACTTGTAGCTGTGCTAAAACTGTGTTCTTTTCCTACATAAAAGTGTTATGTCAAACAGACATCTGCAAATCAAACCACTCAGGTATAATTATATTGCAGAGAGAGCTACGTTTTCCCCAGAGGACTTGGAAATGACCAAAGTGACCCATAGTAGCGAGCTGAGTGATTAAGAAGGGAGGTCTAGCTGCCTGGGAATGAAAGCAGTCAAGGATGGAGTTGGCTGGAAAGTGACATAGGAACTCCTTAAAACAATTTAAGTGTCTGTGTGTGTATATATGTGCTTCTGCTTTGAGAAAAAAAAAAAAAGAACAAATCAAGATAAATTTGTGTCAGGAAACCTCCCAGAACAAATCAAGATAAATTTGTGTCAGGAAACCTCCCCGGGCCCTGAGCACTGCTAAGTAAACCCCAGGGGCCACCTTCCCCTCCCTGGAGTTCTCACACCAGCTCTGGGGGGAGAGGGGGCTAGACACCTGCCTCCAGACCTGGCGGGAGTGTGGATGTGGCCTCCCCAGCCCCATCTCCTCTTGGTCTTCAGACACTGCACATAGTTCTTTAAAATGTGAGAGGTGTCCTGTCCAGTCACCCCTTCACAGGCGGTAGACAGAGGACAACCTGTACAATAACAAGTGAGGGCAAATTATAAAACCGAGAACAAAGTTTTTATGGAAAGGGGCTCTGCTTGGTAGTTTACCTCCCATGGATGCTGAAAAACAGTCTCAATTGGGGATTTCTGCCTTTCCCTTTTCTTTTCTGGGGGCAGAAGGGATCACTAACTCTGTCCTCTCCTGCCTGGAGGGACATTCCATCCCAGCAGAACAAAAGACGCCTTATCTTCTGGGGTGATTTGCATCTCTAAAGGGCTCTTGCTTTCCTCCCTCTCTAGGCCTCTGCCTGGCCCTGGAAGGATCCCCTCTGGTTCTGTCTTTACTTTGTGGTTGATTGTTTACTTCATTAAAGTATTCTTCACCACAGGTAAACCCTGAAGCTTTATTCTGAATATTGAACTTCCCTAGAGCATCCGAATATATTCTAGTATAGTTGAGTGCCAACAACAGGTAATGTTGTTGGCACTCAACTGGTGAAGACCACCTGTATCTGCATTCCTATTTAAAGGAATATAAATAATTTAAAAGGCTACAAAAAGAGGCCAAATAAAGATATGAATGAGCCATATGCTGTCTTTAAAAAATTGAGTTACATAACTCTTCCCTTATATACTATCAAAGGATGCTAGTTTTTATGCTTTATTCTTTGGCTTCCATACTTGGTAGTCAAACATTTTTCACATAATTATTTATTTCCGGTCATCTTGAAATATACATTGATAGCAATACGGTAATTATTCAAATCTGTTCTGTCACAAATTGCTATTAAAGTCACTTTTCCTCTTTTTTTAAATAGAATAAAACAGTACATTTAGAAGAACTGAGTATATTGTTACTATTTTAGCATTTGGAAAATACCCGTTAATAAGATAAAACAGCAAAAGAAGCCAGAGAGTTACAATAGTAAGAAGTGATATAATCCAAAACGATTGTAAATTCTAAAAGCATTCAAATAAGATGTCTTTGAAGTCTAAATGCATTGTCTATAGAATATATTCACTCAGCAATGATAGCACACATGCCTCATAATATGTAGAGATCTATCTCATTGATTTCTAACGATACACTAGAACTTCTGTCTTTATCAATGGTCTAGGAAGAGCTAGCTCTTGGGGACTTCTTGACTATTGCTGCTTGAATCAGGATGCCTTTTCTGGGACAATGAAAACATTAATTTCTAAAAAATAGTTAGAAATGAACAATACCACAATTGCTCTTGGTGCATCTGATAAATCACTTAACGTTTTTAGGACCTCAGTTTCCATGTCTGTCAAATGGAAATAATCAGATCTGCCTCATCTACTTCACAGGATTCAATGCTCTGAAGCATCTTGGTGTCGTGGCTTTGGAATTAGACAGATTTAAATCCTTATTCCACCACTTACTAACTCTTATATTGAGCAAGGTATGAATCCCTTTGAGCCTCAATTTCTTATCTGTAAAATGAGAATTAATGGCAATTAAATGAAGTAATGCTTAGAAAGCCCAGCTGCAGTTATGATGATGAAGATGACATTTGACAAGGTACCGAGTTGTCCCGGAACCTCTTTTTAATGCAGTCTAGCAATACTGGGAAGGTGATCTGACCCCACTAGAGCTAGAATGTGGCATGGGGCTTGCCTACCTTGTTATCATCTCTTGTAGTGCTTCAACCTTCATGCTGGACAGAGACCAGAGAATTTCAGAGAACCCGCAGAATCGGACTTTTTTTTCTCTCACTTTTGTTGTCTTGTCCTTAGGCTCTCGCTCATCCTAGTCAAGCTCCCCAAGTCATTTTACAAATGAATAAACTTTCTAATCTGGTAGATTGTCTGACTTGCCGGAAAAGATCTCCCGCCATGCTCTGGATGGCATTGAATCAATACAGAATCCTAGAATTTTAGCCAAAAGTTCGGTCAGGCCAGTGGTTCTTAACTATTACTGGGTCACAGGCCACTCGGAAAGCAACAGATCCTTTCCACAAAACACAAATTCGATATGTAATTTTACATAAATGACTAAAAAACTGCCATAAGAGTCTATGAGTTAAGAGCACATTCGTTTAACATGAACTTTTCCTTACTCAGTCCTTTAAAATCTATTTATCGTATTCCCCTCTGCTCTTAATGTTAGGTGAAGTTAAATTACATCGGCACCAGTTATCATCTCGAGTATTCCACTCCATTTAACGAAACTCACAGTGAGAAATGGGAAATGTTCTTGTTTCATTTGCCTTTAAAAGTGCCTGTCTTTTTTCTTCAGGCTTGATATTATCATTTGAGACGTGGATTGACATTCACTGATAGACTTTTTTACTTGTTTCTTTCAGTGAATGTGTCCGTTTGAAACCAACTGACATACAGCCCGATATTTTCAGCTATCTCTTACATTTGATGTACACCGGAAAGATGGCGCCTCAGCTGATTGATCCTGTTCGATTAGAACAGGGGATCAAGTTTCTACACGCTTACCCTCTGATCCAGGAAGCTAGCCTGGCCAGCCAAGGAGCCTTTTCTCATCCTGACCAAGTTTTCCCGCTGGCTTCGTCCTTGTATGGCATTCAGATTGCAGATCATCAGTTGAGACAAGCCACCAAGATTGCTTCAGCACCTGAAAAACTTGGACGAGAACCACGGCCCCAGACCTCCAGGATGAGCCAGGAGCAGGTGCCTGAAGCCGCACAGCTCTCTCAGCTGACTTCAAACCTGACCCAGGTCAATCGGACACACATGACTCCCTCGGACCCACTGCAGACCTCCCTGTCACCAGAACTCGTTTCCACGCCTGTTCCTCCCCCTCCTCCAGGGGAGGAGACCAATCTGGAAGCCTCTTCCTCCGATGAGCAGCCCACCTCCCTCGGCATAGCCCACGTCAAGCCCAGCATCATGAAGAGGAACGGCAGCTTCCCAAAGTACTACGCCTGCCACCTGTGCGGCCGGCGCTTCACCCTCCGGAGCAGCCTGCGGGAACACCTGCAGATCCACACCGGCGTCCCCTTCACAGCTAGCCAACCCGGGGAAGGTCGCATTCCCCTGTCCCTTTGCAGCAGTGCAGCCGACCTAGGAAAGGACGCCATGGAAGTGCCTGAGGCTGGGATGATAAGTGACAGTGAGCTGCAGCACATCTCGGACTCTCCGATCATCGATGGACAGCAGCACTCGGAGACGCCTCCACCCTCGGACATCGCGGACATCGACAACTTGGAGCAGGCAGACCAAGAAAGGGAGGTAAAGAGGCGGAAGTACGAGTGCACGATATGTGGCCGCAAATTTATCCAGAAGAGCCACTGGCGGGAGCACATGTACATCCACACCGGGAAGCCTTTCAAATGTAGCACTTGTGACAAGAGCTTCTGCAGGGCCAACCAGGCCGCCCGGCACGTGTGCCTCAACCAGAGCATCGACACGTACACCATGGTGGACAAACAGACCCTGGAACTCTGCACATTCGAGGAAGGTAGTCAGATGGACAACATGTTGGTACAGACCAACAAACCCTACAAATGCAACTTGTGTGATAAAACGTTCTCGACTCCCAGTGAGGTTGTTAAACACTCATGCCAAAACCAGAACTCAGACGTCTTTGCCCTAGACGAAGGGCGGTCCATTCTCCTGGGCAGTGGGGACTCTGAAGTAACAGAACCTGACCACCCCGTGTTAGCATCCATCAAAAAGGAACAGGAAACAGTGTTGTTAGACTGAATGTTACTTATCTTTTTAAAACTGTCATTTTTACAGACTATCTTCCTTCCCTTCCCCCAATTCAGAACTGTAGTTCTCCGAGGCATGACACAAACACATCCCCGGTCCCTTTCTCCTCTCTCCCTTCCAGCTGTCCCCAGCCCCTCCTCCGTCAAGGCTTTGTGCATTATAAACCTGGAACATATTTACTTAAAATTCAGGGGATATTGGAAAGATAACGGTCAGTAGTACTTATAAACTCAAATGGATTTTTGAGTTTTAGGTTATTTAAAAGCAGACTTGGAACTAATGAAGGGTATATAACAAAACAACTAGAACGCAATTTGGTAAGCTAAAATTATGACTTTCCCTGGTAATGTCTTCCTTCTCAGAAAAACAATGTCAGAAAATAACAGCATGCTTCTTAGAGACACAGCTGGGCTCTGTACTATGCAAAATCTAAATGTGGGGGACCTTTGAACCCAGGAGAACATTCTCGGTATTTATCCTCCAGGTGTCTGATTTCAGAATGCATCCTTTGAGATTATGTCCAGTCAAGAAAAATCATTAGTTAAGAAATCTACTTGAACCAAACACAAAAGAGAAAAAATAATAATGTGATGGCAATCTTAATTTTTGGATGAAACATGACAAGCTGTGAGTTTGTGTGTTTGTAAGAGAAAATGTATGGCTACTTGCTACAAACAGGTGAATTAATGCACATGCCTTATCTAATTGCTAGCTTCTTTCCAAGTTGAACAACGACAAAATACTGTATTTTTGTTCTTGACGAATTTGTCGGTTTTAAAAATCAGATTTGAAAGTACTATTGTATAGATGGTCTTTCCAAATAGAGTCGACATGCCATTCCACAGTTGCCAATGGTAAATTTGTTTTAGCACCAACCTGCTGCTTTTAAATTAGTGTGTTTACTGCAGGACAAAGGAAACAGGAATATGCATCTTATAGGGGAAGTTGCGAGCAGAACACGTAACTTTAATGACTTTAAAAATGAATGCTGATAGTTTACTGGCAACCTTCATGGAAGCATCAGAAATGGCA
This sequence comes from Pteropus vampyrus, assembly GCF_000151845.1. NCBI lineage: Eukaryota > Metazoa > Chordata > Mammalia > Chiroptera > Pteropodidae > Pteropus > Pteropus vampyrus. Next base: position 1,061,081 of record NW_011888859.1, on the reverse strand, counting down.
AAGAGAAATCAGGACAAAAAACCCAATTGCTGTTTGGGGAAAAAACTTGACTTTGATATTCAGTCTCCAGTTTGTTTGTTTTTTTTCTTAACACCTGAAATTACCTCTACTGGCCTGAAAGCAGTAAAATGTATCCATTAGTCTTCCCGCAGGCCAGTAACAGAATGGTCTCACAGGACAAAGCAAGCCAGAAATAAGGACCGAAGGGGAGAGGGAAGAACAGTTAATAGCTGTGCTGTACGTATATGTTCAAACTGACTATCTCGCCGTCCTATTTCATGTATAGTTGAGTTCTCAGATTTGTAAGTTTTTATACATACTTTCATTGAATAAATGTTTAATTAAATGGGTATATGATTTTATCTGTGTATCTGTCTGCCCAAAAAGATGTGGGGGGGGGGGGCGGGGACAGGAATTGAGAGCATTGCACGAGGAGTCATATTCTTGCTGTATCTCCTCCTTCTGTCTGCAGGGCTTTGGGTCATTCCCCTGACTTGATAGCATTTTCCACATTTGTAAAATGAAGACACGGATAACTGCACTGGGTCATAAGATTGTGAGATTCAAATGAGTAAACTATATGTGAAGAGGCTATGAACAGTCAAAATTTGACCAAGAATGGGTCTGAGATCATCTTACCCAACTTCCTTTTAAAATAAAGAAAAAGAAGCCAAGGAGTGTTTACCTAAAGATGATATGAATTTCATGCTGATTTCTCTTTTATAAAGCTATATTCACATCTCCCAGTTTAGATGAGAGTCATGCCAAATTAACTTCCCTGAGTATCCACGAAAGGAAGAAATCAGGGCATGCCCCCACGGCCCTCCACACCACCCCCAGGCAGTCTCCAAAGGGACGTGGGATGCAACCAAAAAGGCAGGGTCTCGAAGACCAGAAAGTCGTGGTGATCACAAGGGATCTGGTGGGTGAGGAGAAAGGGGGTGAGGGCAAGATGCCAGCCAGCCCCAGTGCGTTTCCAGCGACTTGATGGAGAGGAAGGGCAGGCATTGCATTCAGCTACGCATCATGTGTGGGATGCAGGGACTCTCAGCACCAACGAGTGGCCGCCTCCATCACTGTGACAGACCTGCACAAAACAGCTGGATACAGATAAGGAAGCCCACCCAACCTACCCTGGAATGCTCCACGCATGTTTAACCCCAAGAGGTTATACATTCAACTATTCTGACTTTCTAATGGTACCAATTTAAATAAGCTTCGGAAATTTCACTTGGGTACGAGTAACCTGAACACCTAAGCTTCAGGATTCATTGGAGCAGGCATTCTTGGACTAGTTCTTATTAATGCCACTGGTTCTATTATTTTTCCTTTCATAGAGGAAATTAAAAAGTGACTCATTCAACAAATGTTGCTAAAAAATAGGTTTTGTATAGTACTGGAGGATTGTCTTTTACCATAAGAAATATGACTTTAATGAGAAGAAAGCATTGCCATTTAAAGATACTTGTCAATTATTTTTCAATAATGTAAATAAATAAGGCAGCTTTGGATAATGCTAAAAGTATGGAGAGTAGAGTGGACCCCAGACCTTCACCTGGCTAGTCATAGGAACTGTCCACTATTGTTTTTTGAAACTTCACCTTGTAAGTAAGGAAAAGAGCCAAAGCATCCGAAATGAACCCTTTCATTCAAAATATCAGGCCTCAGTCAGGTGAAACACGGAATTGCTACGTGTGGAAAGATATGGCACTTAGAAGGATGGATGAGGAGGTTGGTGTGGTACCTCTGGCAATTTGGCTGGGAATTTGGTGGGGGAGGGGCAGCACTCTCTTCACGAATTCACTTGGAATAAATTCTAAGACAATTTTTCGTATGGGGAGGGTAGCTGATTGTAATAAATTGTAACTTGTTCTTCAGGTTCACTTAGCATTTTCAAGATAATTTTCAGAACCCTCAAAATACTTAAATTGCATTTTTCCCCTCTGTTTCAGTCCTCTATTTTTGTCTAGAACAAATTACCACTATACGTTACTTGCAAGCAAGAAAGATTTAGGCTTAGCAGCCTTTAAGAAAGTAAAAAGTTAATTCTGTTAAGACAGATCGATGAATCTGGCTTTTGTAGAACGAACTCCTTAAACTCAACTGGAAGAATATCAACTAAACTGTTAATAGCTCTCTAAATAAAAATTAGACTGAGAATCTTGAGTGTGAAAAAAATGAACCTGGATGAAATGGTATTCTGTGGTTTCATTCTCTCAAGCAAATCAAAATGTTTTTGAACATCAAGAGTTATGAAATTCTTGAATGAAGTTTGTGCTATTCTCTGGGAAATATACAACACCTGCCCTGGCCCAAGTCCCCGGCGGTTGTGAAGATCGCGTCTTGCACAGAATGCGTTGTCAACTGGGGGCTGAACGGTGGGGAAAGCGAGGTCCTGCACTGGGCGTCTGTGTGCTCCGTGCTAACGTTTACTCCTCCCAACCCCCGCGTCGGACGTGTGTCCCATGTTCACAGCGAAGGAAACTGAGGGAGGCCCACAGAGGTGACATTTCTGAGGTTAAAGACAGCCGAGATTCAAATCTCCACGTGACTCAAATGGTATTTTCCCAAATGCGCGAGCGGCCTGTGGATGGATGGTGGGGCGGGGGTGGGGGAGGTCAGGGAGGAGAAAGCTCTTTCAACTGTTAACCTATTTGTTCTGTTGAGGGAATTAACTTAAATCTGTTTTTATAGCCTTATATTACTACAGTGGTCCTAAAACTTAAGCGGGTCAGAATCCCCTGGAGAGCTTGATAAAACACGACAGGCCCCGCCCCCAGAGTGTCCGACGACGCAGTCGGTCCAGGGTGGGCCCAAGAATTTGCATTTTGAACAGGTTCCCCAATGATGATGTTGCCAGTAGCCACATTTTGAGAACCACAGCACTGCTATATAATTACGTTGTAATATTACTGTCCTTTCTTGGTTCTACTTTCCTCTCAGAATTATAATAACCAAGGAAGCTAATAAAGGGCTAGAAAGGAATCTGTGCCATTTCTAGCAGCTTATTTTTCTTTGAAGCAAGGTGCTCCATCATGAGGCACGTGCAACGTAGATTGGTGCATGAACCCTTAGAAGATGATGTTTGAGAGACCCTGGGATTTATTCTAAACCTTCCTGTTCGCATTCTAAATGCCCTTGTTAACCTGTAAGCACAGGAAAGTCCCTAAATACCTACCCTATGTGGTTTCTGGGGCCACTTAGACGGTCTTCCTTACTATAGGAGAGGACGGGTCTGGAGGATCCGTCCCCAAATGGATATATGATTTTATCTGGATGACCCAAAATGGTGTTGGGTCATGGACCAGGCTCCTACAGCTACTCGGTGGCAATTGCAGAGCCCAGGTTTTCCAGTGCAGAACCCTTCCTGCTACCATCACACTGCCTCGGAAATCCTTCCTAGCTGTTTACATTTATTTTTATAATTTTTTGTTAGCGAAAAAAAGACGGACTAAAGAATTATCTCTTCAGTTAGAAATGCTGGGAAGCAGCCACAGATCAGAAGCAGCCAGCTGGAGAGAATCAGGAGCCTGACTGATCCAAGGTCTGGGGGCCTTGGGAGTGACAGAAGAGACTGCAGGTGGGCCCCGCCCAACCAGAATCCTCCACCCCTTGGATGTCCCTGGGGAACAGGGCACAAATGCCGGAAGGGTAACAGGGAGAGGAGGAGAGAAAAAAAATGCAAATGACATGAAGTGCACGTTTCCTCTCTAAAAAAATAAAGAGTACTTCTGAATAAGGTGTGTATTTATGAAATTTTAGGAAGCTAAATGTCATTCCGAATCCATCAAAATATTCAAGGACATAACAGTCATCAGCAGTCACAACATTGCTTCTGGTGGACAATTTTATTAAAATTTCTCCTTCTCTTCTAATTACTAATATTAATGCATTACGGTGCATTTTGCATTCTAGTTTATAAAACACTTTCACAACAGAAAAAATCTGGTGAAGTATTTAGTTATAATTCTGAAATGAGGAAGCTGCTGTGACAGGGTAAGTAAACCTAAAGCCTCATCTTTCCTAATCACCAAAGTCTGTGCATGAGATTTTAAGAAATATTGCAAAGATCCTGTACAGGTTATTTTCCTTTCTGTGTCTCTAAGGACGTTAGGAACACAGAAGAGCCGCTGATGTCTCTCTGTCCTGAAAGTTTTGCTGTTTGTAAAACCCATATATCCAGCTCCCCATTCTGCATTGACCCTAGGAGAGGTCATAAGCCTCTCAAATTGCACATTTCCAAAACTAATATCTCCCCAGCCCATGGCTCCATATCCAGGTTGGCAATCCAGAAACTCACCCTGCACTGTTCCCATGACAGATAATCAGGTATCCTGTCTTGTTGATTCTACCTCCTAACGTCACCTGATCTCACCTACATCTCTGCAGCCAAACTGCCACTGCTTTAATACAGGCCATTATCAGCTCTTACCTGTATTATTAGAACGTATTAGCTAGTCTCTTCTCAATCTCCAGTCTTTAATTCTCTGGAAGTTGGAAGCAGTTCTCTAGGCGTACTGGCTTTTAAGGGAGAAAATCCTTCCTTAGGAAGGGCTATCCTGGGCCTTGCAGAATCACAAGCATCTGTGGCCCTCATTAAATTCTAGTAACACCCTAGCCATTGTGATAACTAAACCTCTGCAGGGGATTAGAGTGAGGCAGTGTCCCACCCCCCAACACTGTCTTGGGAATCACAAGCTTAGAATAGATAGCACCACTTCCCTGCTAAACCATTTTAATAATTTCAGGATTAATTTCATTCCTTAAAATGGCCAGCTCTGCAGTATTACTTCTGTAAAGTCTTTAAAAAGAACCCAAATTGTGTTCAGGTTTCAAGTTCTAGAGGCAACCCACCTGCTTTTCCAGGAATCAGGTGAGCTCATAAGACTAACAGGAATAAGTAAGAGCAAACACAATGTGGTTTCTACGTTAGCCTAATTTATAGTATTTCCTCTGTGCTCATTAATTTTACCAAGTTATTTGATGAGAACAAACAGAAGAAAAAGCACAGGGTTGAGTCAGAGCCAGGCTTTAGTACTCAATATCCTGTTGTGGGGAAAAAAAAACCCACCTTGGGGTCTAATTCCATCATTTAGAAAATGGTACTCTACCTCTGGTCTCCCCAGACGAGTGTGATAGTGAAGCTTCTTTTGAGAAGTTAGATGTTAATACTTCCCCTCTGGTGTAAAAAAATTTAACGTCAACAAGCAATGGAAAAGTAAGCAATGTCATGAAATTGCAGAGTGGAACACTGAGAGGGTGCCAGTAATATTTACATATCAAAAAAAAGGGGCGGGGGTTGATTTCTAAACTGTGACAGCATTAAAGAAAAAAATCATGGTTATCTTCACCACCATGCCATCCCCAAGCCCTGGTCACCTTAGCCAAAACCTGTTATATCACTTAAAAGCTGGTGATCTAAGTCTCAACTTCCTCATATGTAAAAGTAGGCCCCAGTTCATTCCCCTAGTTCCGGTGGTCTAGGCGGGAGATGGTACGGAATTGGCGGAGGAGAAACTTACATTTACACAGAGAGTGTGCCGGGCTATCCGGCAGATCCATTTCCAGAATCACACCGGAAATGAATCATCGTGTAACCTTGAAGTTAACTGGCATTGGTTTGGTTCAGGTTCCAGCCTCTTACTACCTGGAATCCTTGGACTGTGTTGATTTCCTTTCAGGCAGAGTTGGATAAGGTGTTTCTAACTCCAGTGTGGGTTGTTGGTTGGGATTGCAGAATAGGTGTGTGACTATCCAAAAACTGTAAATAAAACTGTTCATTTGGGGGAGTTGGGAGGTCATCTAGAGGTTTAATAAGATTCCTATTAAAGGGGCCCCTGACGAAAAGAGTTAAGAATCACCGATGAGACTTTTGAGTATTTATACATATCCCATACATTCCAAACTCCCACGATGCTCTGTGGACAGTGTCACAAAGGATGGCTAAATAGTTAAAAGCAGAAGTTAAATGTGCGATGAATATCACCGCAGTAAAGAGAAAAGGAATAGAAACAGAATTAAGGTGAAATTACAGAAAGAAAATCCACGGCATTTAATTAGGTTGCATTTTATTTAGATAAATGAAAATTTGCCTCCAAACAGAACTAGGAATCAAATAGTCTCAGATTAAAGAAAACTGCTAGGCTTGAAGCTTACACTGAAAGCTAAAAATTTCAGCCCTTGACCATCCGTAGCTCCAAATATCAAAGGAAATTTCTGGAACAACGTATGTGTGTAGACAGAGGCAACTCCTGTACCATTAGCAAAATAACCCGAAGGGGAACATTTAATAGGCCTCGATTACAAGTGGTTAAGAGTTTACAAATCTTGCATTGCTTTCTATTGTACATGGTTCCACAGTAATGCCAAAAATAGCAAAATTTAGGCACTTGCTCCAATTTCTGCAGTTTACACTTGGTTACGAATTTCCTAAATTAACGGCAGCTTGAGTATTATAATACAGAATTATAGTTCATGCTCCTGTTAATTGCATTCCTCTTCTTAATAAAACAATGTTGCTTAATGGACACAGGTACAGAGCTTGTACAGAAATAATCCAGGGCACATCCAGATATTAGTATGAAAATCAGTCACGAAGCAACTACCACCATAAGACCAATTGTGATGACCTGATCACATGTCAATACAAATGGGATGACGTAGCAGGATGGAATTTAAACCAAAAATCTGTTTACCACAAACTACACAAATCTTTCATCTGTGCAAAATAGCACAAAGTTTCTCCTACATAGAGGAAGTCAATGGAAAAGTAAGTTAAGTCAATATTTGGCACTATCATAAACTCCTTACAAATTGCTGTCATCTCCAAAAATTGACACCAGCACTTTTAAGTCTCAAGTTGGCAAAAGAAAGCTATTTAGATCATAGGAGTTTTTTTTTTTTTTTTTAATTTGGGGATTTTAAAGTTTACTAATTAATCACAGGTGGTTGTATTTGAGAGTAACTCCTAAAAGGATATTAAATGTTTTCCAACCACAAGGCCGTACACTATTATGAGGTGTCTTTCTACTGTAGCCAATTTTTTATTGTAGTCAGATTTGTGGGTGTAAGAGAAACTACTTTCCAGTTTTAAAAGAAAATTATCTTTCTGCTATAAGACTATTCTAGTCTTTCTAGAATGTTATGTTTTAAAATCAGTAACCAGCAGTCAAAATTAAGTTCTCAAACTGGAGTGATGAGTTTGAGTAAAGTTTAGGAAGTATATATGCCAGGTCAGTTCTACATGTAAAAAAGTGGAATTTTATGGTAGATAGGTGACTGTGCTTTGCGTGGCAACTGTTTGAATCATTTACGTATTAGCAAGAATCATAAATCATTTTAACATTAAAAAAAATTCCAAGATCACTTGTTAGGCAAGGCATTTTTCCTGTTAAGTCTTCTTAAAATTTCTTTCTAGAAACATTAGTCATTAACAAATATTAACACAGAAAATTGACCTTTTCAGGAAGACACCACAAGATGGTAGCATTGTATCAATACCGTCAATCTGAAAAGCTCCTGGTTTATTCTGACAGATACCTCTCTGCTATGACTTCCTCTTACACTCAAACAGGTATAAAGTGGTGACATCAGACAGCGACTACATTACAGTTCCATGTTATTCTGCTTTTAGAATGCAGTAAACATATGTCCCAGGCTTCCTAGTATCTAATAAAACCAGCAAATCTAAGTGAAGCAAATATTTTATTTAAACCGGTTGTCAAATCACAGTTTATCCATATGAACATAATGCAACATTATTCTTAAAAGAGTGGGCACAAGTATGGCACCGACGAAATCCAGCATCTATCAAAATACCATTTGTAAAGAACCTGACTTATTTCACGCTGTGTGTGAATGTGGTGCAGCATGTAAGAATAGGATCAAAAACTTAAAAGTCAGTTCTTTTCTTGAGAGTATGAAAAACATTTAACTACTTTGCCTCAAGATTAAGCATACTCATCTGTCCAAACAACCATAACGATTAGGAGAAAAAAACTTAAAGTTAATCCGCTACTGAAAACACTTCCTTCGAACCTCCACCACTGGGCTAGAAAGAAAACTATCACAGTAACTATGGAACATTCTGTATGTTTCAAAAAAAAAAGCGCGTTTTTTATTTTTAGCACACTGTGCGTAATAGGAAAGTGACCAATTTTGGAGTGATACTAAACATGGACCTAATTCCTAGTGAATTTTAAAATAAGGATTGTAGTTTCTGATCCGGAATGTTATTTCTAGGAAGCTCTGTTTTCACAGGTTATAACGGAGGCTTAAAGCTTCCCAAGGCTCCACCATGGCTACGTGCCCCGTCATATAATGTGTGATACAAAAGAAATGTTCTATACTGCGCATTTCCTTAAACATTAAGAAAAAAATATACAATAGATACAGGAGGAAGATTACTTAAAACATACACATAAATACATAAAAAACGATATCCAGTTTGAGAAGTTGAACTAGGTATTGCCAATTCCAGTACCAGGTTAGGAATTTAGAACCTTAAATGAGAAACATTATATGGTATTAAGGGAAAAACGACAGGGTGGTCTTGAAAAGAGGAAACGTTAGGTGGTCATAGCTCCTGACGAAGCCTCAGGATTGTCGGCGTTCTCTCGAAATGAGATCCATTGATGTGCCTGTTCTTCGCTTCTCAAAGTTCTCAAACGTTGGTCTTGAGTCTCATCAGCAGCATTTTCTTCTACTTCTTGGCTTCACATTCCGGTCTTGCAAATACACGAGTGTAACTGGAGAATAAAGAACAAAAAGTAAAAATCGTTTCCTCCCTCATTTATATAACAACAGAAGAGCTGTGAAGGTGAGCCGTGGCCACCAGAGCCCCAACACCACAGTTTAATTCTGTGAAAGAGAGTGAGGGGCCATAACAGTATGCTCGGTGACCTCAATCCTACGTCAGCGGCTCCCTAATACCAACAGTCAAGTTCGTCACAGGCACTGGATGGAATTTTTTAACATTTGTGAATACTGCTGGGGGAAAATCCATTTATTTTCTACAGAGCTATAAACTAAATTTCAAGCACTGTAATATAAACCTACTTTGGGCGTCTAGTTATTTTTTTTAAAATTCAAGAGTAGTTGGTATGGGGCTGAGTGAGCACAGTGTTATTTCTCAAGTCTTTGGCCAAACGCACACACAAATACACACTTGTGTGCACACACATGCTCCTTTATTTTCTTTGAAAGCAGTCGCATTGGGGGTAAAATGAAATCATTATTCCCATGATACCAATAAGACTGAATGGTATTTCAATGAGGGGAAAAAAAAAAAAACTAACCCAGATCTCCTAAGTCCAATTGATAGTTACTTCTCCAATCAAAGATTCTGCATAAAACCACAATTATTTAACTACTTCTCTTATAACCAATTTGCCATCAAATGGCATTAAAGAGGAAAAAAATTATTTTATGTATTTGAGTTTTTTAAAAGTCTATTCTAGCCAAATTGATGACATATGTCAGGGAGCAAGATCTCAAGTACTTACTCACAGGGAAAACTGAAGAAGAAAATGGAAGCTTACTTACACGATGTTTTAGGATTCTGTAAGTTCTGATGTTTCTGGCTCTCTCCCTTGTTTCTGTGCCTCCTCCTGTGTTTGTGTTTTGATCTCTTTTTCTGACTCGCTATGCTCTTCTACTTCATGAAATTCGATTTCTTTCTCTTGTAGTTTTGGTCCATTTGCATCCGGGGACTCTTTGGTTAGGCCTCCCAAGGCCTCAGCATCTTCCAGGGCTGAAGTCTGATTTGCAAAGTAATCATCACCTTTTTCATCTTCCTGGGATTCAGACAGCGACTTCTCTATTCTTTCTCCCAACCCAGCACGATCGTCTTCCGGCACAGACTTTGTTCCGGTCGCTTCTCTCTCCTCCGGGGCTGGGAGGATTCCCTCTTCAACCTGCTGGTCACTTACACCGGAACTCTTGGCCTCACGGGTGGTGATCTCTTCTGAAGCTCCGTTCACGTCTCTGGAAAGATCTGAGTGTGTCTGTTCCACGGTGGCGAGTGCGGACTCCTCTTTGGCTCCAGTAGTAATTAGTGTTTCATCCTCTACAGAGGCCTGAAATTCCCTTTCTTCTTTTTCAACTTCCTGCCCGGCTTCCTGGTTGTCAGCTTTTATCAGTTGGGCCGGTGTCCGGCCATCAGTGGCTGTTTCTTCTACACTTACTAACTGGTCAACGGCTGTCTGAATGACGTTTTGTACAAGTTTACAGCTCTCAGTCTGAAGTTTCAGAATCTCATTTTCAGCCTTTAAATCTTCCTCTCCTGTTTCTGTCACTCTGACTTCCCGACGACTAACCTGCTCACCTTCTTCCTCCGATTTCTCTTTCTGTGATGTGGTTTTATCTTGTTCCAGGTCAGCACTGGTGCCTTTCTCAGGGGTAGCAGATACTATTACTGGTGATGATTCTGCCTGAGACTTAGTCCCCACAGGCACTGCATCTTCCCCCAGCTGAGCAGGAAAGGCTTCATCTTTTACTGATTTCTCTTCCAGTACGAAATGTGCATCTGCAGACTCCAAAGTTCCAGCTGTTTCTAAAATCTTGACAGTTTCTCCTGAGATGTTCTCTTCCACTGCCGCCGCTGTTAGAGGCAATGATGCCTCGGAGCTTTGAACTTGAATTTCTGTGCATACTACTTCCTCCTGAACTAACCAAGAACTTTCTTCAAAACTGGTAGCTCCCTTTCCCCCGTCTGCGACGGTCACGTGGGTAGTCTGAGCTGGTGGTTTAGCGAGCTCTTCGGCTGGTGTTTGCTCAAGTTTCTCTTCACTCACTCGGGTTAGCTTTGCTTCCACTTCCTGCCTTTCTGCTTGAACTACCATCTCTCTCTCCAGTGGGGTTGGGAGAGACTGAGCAGGACTCTGGAGCTTAAAACCATTCTTTTGAAATTCAGCTTCTGGAGTAGCTTCATCTTTCAGGGCAACTTCAATGATCTCTTTCTGATCGACTGTCATTTCTGTGTCTGCAGACACCTCAGGCCCTTCAACAGATGGTACGTCTTTGGTTTCCTCATCTGCAAACCGGCCAGCCCCTTGAATCACCTCAGTCTTTGAAAGAATGAGTGTAGTTTCCACGGATACCTCTTTATCTGTATGGTCTAGAGTCTCTTCCAATTTTGAATGTTCTCCATGGTCTTCCTGGGATTGAAAACCAGAAGGTGCTGGAGGCATCTCTTTAGGCGCAGGAACTGCCTCTGCTGCTGTGACCTGTGACTGTGTAACAGAAGCAGCCTCCTTATCTTTGTGGATTTCCGTGATCTTGTCTTGCTGTGTTATATGGAGAGCTTCAAAATCTGCCACCGGGGTGCTTCCGTTGGTCTCACTGTCTGTAAGTGTTTCAGCCGAGTCAGGGGCAACAGCGTGTTGCAGTATAATCTCTGACTTTACCCCAATCAAGGTTTCAGGTTGACAAGCGGCTGTAAGCTCACTGGACTCTACACTCTCTGTGACTTGAGGAACGTTTGCAGCATGCTCTGGGGTGGCCCGTACGGTTACCTTCCCTTGTGTCAAATCCTCAGCTTTAGTTTCTTCTACCTGTACTTTCAACACTACATCCGTCTCCTGCTTGAGATCCAGCACTGGAGAATCCTCTTCCGCCTCTTCCACCTTCTCCAGCTTTTTCGATCCTGCCTTCTGCATTGTCTGAATCGTGTCTTCTGGCCCTCTGGTGTCAGGCAGCTGTGAGTCTCCTCTGACTTTTTCTGCGACCGCCTGCAGGACCTCTTGAGTTCGCCTCCGCTGGTCTTCCATGTCTGGCACATCTTCCACCTCCTGAACTGGTGTTGCTTCCTCTGTGGTGTCCGGAGAGTCGGTTAACTGGGAAACAGCCGAAACCATGTCGGTGGTCTCTTCAGCACCGGAGGCTTCGGTTGCTTCTTCGGCACAAAATGCCTCGGTGGTCTCTGCAGCGGTCACAGCTTCAGAAGTTAATTCCACCTCACTAATGATCGTGTCATCACCAGCATCTTGGCTCTGGGGCAGAGTTTTGGTAACGATGGGAGTTTCCTCTGCAATGCCTTCTCTTTCAAACACCTGCCCGGCTGGTGGTTTGGCTTCCTCGACTTCTTGTTCGAGAGGTTCTGTCACCGAAGCAGATATCCAAGAAGGCGACCTTTCTTCGATACTGGTCACGGCCCTCGCTCCGTCAATGTCAGCCACAACCAGTCTGTGAACCAGACTCTTACTGACTTCCTCTGAGACGTAAACCGCTACCTGCCGTTCAGGCCTCTCCTCACTTTTTCTGGCTTCCTGTGCTTCCATTTTCTCCCTTTCCACTGCGTCGTACTCAGACAGAGGGATTACGGCTGGGACGTCCGCATCATCTTCGGTGGCCTCTGCTGGCCCCGTATCTTCGATGGCGGTTTGCTCTTGTTTCCCATCTGACCTTTTCTTCCTTCGCCCGGGAATAAACTTCTTAATCGAAACCCAAGACTCTTCTTTCCCAGGTTCGACCTCAGAAGCTGAATGTTCTACACCGGTTCCGGCTCCAGAGTCTTCGTTTTTCTCTTCCAGTTTTGACTTCGATTTTTTTCGGGCAGTGACTAATCTTTTGAACGACTCCCAGGTGGAAACGCCCTCCCCTTCGGAGGGGCTCCCCGCTTGCTCGGGCGAGGAGCTTCCCTGCGCTTGATCATGCTCCTGGGAACTCGCGAGCGGGGCATCCGGTCCCGCTTCTCTGTCCTTTCCCGCTTCGTCTGGTTTTTGGCCTTCTCCGCCCGTCGGTTTCGGCGCCCCTTCCTCATCGGAAGATGATGCTTTTCTTGCTCTTTTCTTGGAGGATCCCACGCAAATTAAAGCTTCCCAAGACACTGAAGTGTCGACCTTGCGCTTCGGTTCTTCGGGCTTCTGCTCCTCCCCGTGGCCTCTTCCATCCTCTTGCATTTCGGAGGCTGCGCTCTCCGTGGATGACAAGGTGGCGCTCTTCACCTTTTCCAACTCGTCTTCTTTGTCACTTTCAGAGAGCCTCCTAACGCGCTTCTTGGGCGTCACCATCTTTTTGAAAGACGCCCAGGGAGTGATCCCCTCTCTCTTCTTTTCCCCATCAGAGGTGCTCCCTTCCTCGCCCTCGCCCTCCTGGGGCGGATCCGCGATGCCCTTCTCCAGACACGTGATCTCCTCGGGCTCGTCGGGGGATGAGGCCGAGCTCTCGCCCTTCTGCTCGTCTGTACTATCCGGAGATTCTGCTGCGACTTGCTGGTGTTCTCCTGACTCTTCATCTCCTCCTCCTCTTTTCGCTTTCTGTTTCTTTCCAGAAAGCTTTTTTAAGCCAGTGCTAGTAAACAGTTTCTTTAAAGGGCTTCCTTGGACTTTAACTCTCTCTTGCGATGACAGCATTTCCGCCTCACTCATGACGCCTTCGGGGTGTGTGGACAACGCTCTGTCGTCGGGACTTGGTTCGGCTGGCTGGGTATGGTCCCCTCCAGGGGCACACACGGCTTTGGTCTTCACCAGCTCTTCGGCAGGTTCCGCTTCCTGAAGTTCGGCATTGGTTTCAAGCAATTTTTCAGTGGGCAAGGGCTGTTCTATTTCTTCTACCTCAGCCTCCTGCTCCTCTGTTTTCTTCTCGGTGGTGCTAACATGGACTTCTGCAACGATCTCTACTTTTTCATCGAATACTTCTGATGCTAAAGGGGCAGATTTCTCCTCAGGAAATCCGTGCACTTGACCTTCCGAAGGCAGCTCCACCTGTTCACATTCGGCTGGTAATCTGGCATCACTGGCACTGTCTGTGGCCTCCTGTGGGTGTGGCTGTTCAGAGGTGGCCCGTTCCTCAGCACTATCTTCTCTCTTTTCATTTCCTTCTGTGTCTGCTCTGTCTGGCTCTTGTTCCTTTCTCTTCTCTGAAGCTTCTACTAGCTCATCCTCCTTTGGCTTCCTGAAACTGGTCTTTTTTCGCCAGCCGGCCCAACCTTGAGTGAAGAATTTTTTGAAGGGCGATGCCGTTTCGCTGGCCATCGGACTGGTCGGAGAGTCTGGAGATTTGGTGGGTTCTTTTTCTTGTTTTTCTTCTCCATCTTTGGCTTCCTCTGCTGCTTGACCAGACTCAGCTGGCAGAGAAACGTCTGTGTCACTCTGCTCGTGTTTCCCAGTCTCTTCGGGCTTCTCTGTAGATTGTGTCAGTTCGTTTTCTTTGGCTGTTGCTTCTCCAGTCTCCCGGCTGGGCTCTTGGTGGTCGCCGGCCCCATCCGACTCTCCTGTCCCTTCGCCTTCATCTTTTCTGACAGTGAGTAATCGGACCCCGTCAGACTTCTCATTCTTATCCTTTTTCACAGTGAATTTAAAGCCAACAAACTTAAACACCTTTTTAAATCCAACGTCGTTAGTCTGGGACTCAGCAGGTTGTGTTAGCTCCTCTAAATTGCTTTCTGAAGAAGGAATCTGCTCAATTATTTCAGGTGTTTCCTCTGGCCCATCCTTTGTGATGTCTTGAACAACTGCTGAGTTGGCGGCCATCTCTTTATCTGAGTCTCTCTCACTCACACTTTCAGTGTCTCTCTGCCCAACTGTTAACAGAAAAAAGAGAGGGGTGGGGAAAATGAAGGGATAAAATGATTATAATTCACGAAAACTAAATACTTAAAAAACACAACCCACTGATACTTTCTTTAATGTCAGGCAATTCCAGGATGAGATAAAAGTCTTAACAGTATTTGTGAATCTCAATAGATTAGGCAGTGTTTACTTCTTTCATATGACCTTTAAAAAAGAGGGACTCAAAAGCAGAGGAGGGGCATATCAAAAGGAAACAAGAGTCAGCTTGAAAGGGGCTTCCACTGGCCAAACTTTGAGGCACTGAATTAAAAAAAATAATCTATGACTCGAGAATGATCCTAAAAAAGTAAACGAGTAGTAGAGAACACTTCTTTATTTAAAAAAAAAAAAAATGCCAATCGATAAATTTAGGTATAACTTCAGCTTTGATCCTTTTAGCCCTTCTACTGCATCAAGATTCATATATTACTTAAGGACATGAGTTAATAACAAAAAATGTTCTTTATTTTATAGGCAGTTACCTAGTCTCTTCCCAGACCATGGTAAATAGCCTGAGCCTTTAAAATGTGGACCATTATTATCTCTAAATATGCATTTGTGTCATTCATCAAGTATAATTCAGTTAAATAAAATAACATAAGTGGGTTTTCTTCTGTAGTTATGTGGGGAAGAGAAAGCTATGTTCTACTTCATTTTATCTGTATGGTCAACTGAAATGGACTTTTTTAGTTGCTCAGAAAAGCAAAATATTACAAGTTTCCATTTGTTCCTGCTTATATTTAAATCTAAAGATTCTTTAAATTAAGTGCATTTCCATGGCATGAACTACTTCTTACAAATTTCCCCAATTATAAAAGCATACTCACAAGAGAACTTTCCACAAACATGCCTAATGCAACATAAGAGGTGTGACCTTTTTTTAAAAAGGTAGATGGTTATCATTGGAAATTCACTGGAGGAAAAAACCAAACTCTGAATATAAGCTCTATTCTAGTACAATTTTCCTTGTAATGAACACAAACATAAATTTCCTGCTGGCAAGCGTGAGGTAAAAAACACTCATTAACTAACCATTCCAGAATTCGTTAGAAAATGCAGGCACATTTTGATAACATAGTGGGAGAAAACAGGTATTAGACACCCCTTCCCCTGCATTTTCCCTCCATGCTCCTAAGTCTGTGTTTCAGCTTCAAACACTTTTTCTTAAAATTCTGAGATGACTGGAATGTTTACAGTCAAAACCAGGAAAACAAAGATGAACAGCTGCCAAGTGCTGGAACAAAACAGCTATTGATAACGCAGTATAACTTAGCAATATTCAGATATTCTCTTTATATAGGGCGATACATGGGCAGAACACATTTAAAATAGTATGTAAGATCACAAGAAATTTTTAAAACCTATCAACCGGTCTATAGCTCCTTTGACCTGAGTAATCCTAAGAGCTACTAGTAGCAAAATGACCTTTCCAGACCAGGGCCCCCTGCTGGCCCACATGGTACTTTTGTGCTTTGCTGAAAGGCTGGACAAACTGGAACTCAGCCCTGATTTCAGTTTGCACTTGCCTTCTGCACCCCACCCAACCTGCACAGACCTTACAGAGATGCTGTGCTTCCTAAAGTACCACTTTGATCACATCAGGAAGCTGTCAACCATCTCTAATGGCTGCAGGACCTAGAAGGTAGACTTCTATACTACCTAGCTCGGCAGTCAGGGCCATTTAAATTTCTAACATAAGAGCCAACCATGACCACATACTTGCACATTAGAGGTATATATCCTGCCCCCAAACCACCTGCACTCACTGTCTCTACTCACATTGCTTGGAACTGCGTTGAAACCTAGATTCTACTTGTCAGTCTCATTTTCTATTAGTCTGCACACACTCGCCGCGCTGCAGCCTGAGTGGCCGTGCTTGCTCTATCCTGTTCCGCATGTACCATTTCGCTTGTCTACCAGGCTCTCTAGTTTATGCAACTTTCTGGCCTTCGCTAAATTCTAGTGGTTTTTGAGGCCTGTAGTGCTTTCTATCTCTGCTCCCGATCAGGTGACTCCAGCCATACAACCTCTATGCCAACCCCCTGTCCTGTTAGAATCTTCCAAGCTATGTCTCTTTCTGGCAAGAAGCAGAGTGTGGCCTGGGGCACCCCTTGCACTGCGGTTGTGTTTTAAACGCTTCAGGTTGGATTAAGGCTCTGAGAGTGGAGGGTTTGGGGCTCCAGGGGCTCTGTGGCCATGGGTATCGGCTGCACCCGGCACCACGTCGTCCCTTCCTAACGCCTCCCCATGTGCTTCCACGGCAGCAATTTGGTCTATGCTAGGGAAAGGCAGAAGGATGGAAACCCACAAACCCATCTTTGGCCGCTACTAACGGAAGCATTCGTGGCCCTCAGAGCTGTCCCACCCACCATGTCCCCAGAGGCCCATGCTACTCACAGCAGAAGTTAATCCACCAGGGCATGGTGTGCACCACCCGCCAGCAGAGGCCTACTTAAAGAGGCTGGGGCGGCCCAACCTTTTCCTCCTGGCTGCCCCATCGCTGGATGGAGACTGGTGGCTGCCCGTGGGCCGTGCTGCTAACGGCACCCCACCCCCACCCCCCGGGGCACCACTGCGCATG
This sequence comes from Pteropus vampyrus, assembly GCF_000151845.1. Taxonomy (NCBI): domain Eukaryota; kingdom Metazoa; phylum Chordata; class Mammalia; order Chiroptera; family Pteropodidae; genus Pteropus; species Pteropus vampyrus. Next base: position 1,043,951 of record NW_011888859.1, on the reverse strand, counting down.
CGTCACAGAGGGCGCAGCCTACTCGCGGAGCACCCTGAGCAAGCCTGCAAAGAAAAGCCCCCGGATGGCCCTGTGCATCACCCCAGTGGGGACCCCTCTCCAAACCCAGGCACACTCAAGGCCGACAACCAGCTTTGGCTAGATGATTGCCACGCTGGCTGGAAACCTCACTGTTCCCAGGTTCCTGAACTGTCTCGCTCTTACTGGCACTACATTACGTGGAGCGTTCACGGAGCATGCGCCCGAACCCCCTACTACCAGAGCCGTAAGTTCACGCTCATAGGAAACGCCTACGTCCGCATTGCACCACAAGAACCTGTGCCGACTTTTGTCAGGTTGTAAGAGCTTTAATTTCTTGAGTATTAGAACCGGGACTGGGACCCCACGCACATTCCCATAACATCCCATTACAGAGTTATCATTTATAGTCACAGAGTCTTAGAGCTTAAAGGTAGAGCTCACCTGATTCCTTCAATTGGTTCACAGGAGAATATAAACTCACTTCCAAAATGGCTGTATGTGGGAAAGGCAAAATGCTACAGCCACTTTGGAAGACAGTTTGGCAGTTTCTTTAAAAACTAAAGGTAATCTTGCCACAAGATCCAGCAATAGCACTCCTTGGTATTTACCCAAACAAGCTGAAAACTTATGTCTACTCAAAAATCTGCACACTGATGTTTATAGCAGCTTTATCCATAATTGCAAAAACTTGGAAGCAACCAAGATGTCCTTCATTAGGTGAACAGATAAACCGTGGTACATCTAGACAATGGAATATCACCAAGTGCTTAAAAAGAAAGAGCTCTCAAGCCCTGAAAAGACATGGAAGAAGCTTAAAATTTACATTACTAAGTGAAAAAAGCTAATCAGAAAAGGCTATGTACTATATGATTCCAACTACATGACATTCAGAAAAGGTAAAACTATGGGGATAGCAAAAAAAACAATGTGGCCAGTGCGGGAGGGAGGGAAGGATGACCAGGCAGAGCACAGGATCTTAGGGCAGCAAAACTACTTTCTATGGCACTATGAAACCCATACAACGTACAATACCACTCCGAATGTAAAATATGGACTTTGGGTGATAATGATGTGTCAATGTAGGTTCGTCAGTTGTAACAATTTTGCCACTCTGGTGGGGGATGTTGACCAAGAGAGGTTACGGGGCAGGGAACATACTGGAACTCTCTGTACTTTTCATCCATCTTTGCTGTGAACTGAAAACTGCTCTAAAAAGTAAAGTCTATTTTTTAAAAATGGTCGTATGACTTGACCAGTGTCATATAGTAGGTGTGTGACATCTCTGGTGGGCCAAAGGCTGCAAGAAAAACACTTAAGTCAATGCAGTAAGTAGGAGTAAAACACAAAGGTTTCCCCCCCCCCCCCCCCGATAAATTTATTCCATATATTTTCAAAGTGTTAAATTTCTTATTTTCCAAAATCATTACGATTTTTTGTAATTTGTAAATGCCACTTATAAGAAGAAAAAGTATGTAGTCCTGTCAACTCCCACACTTAGGTGGGAAAATTGCTGTATATCTGATGTGGACAGCGATTTAAATTCCGTTTCGGTGTAAAAAGCAGTTTTTTCATGGTTACGGGTCATGCTTTTAAAATAAGAAAAAAACCACATATATCCTATCCACCCACTCAGATTCTAAAGATTACCTGGATCATCATTTTGTAACCACTAAGGTAAAGCCTGGATAAAGCTAGAATCAATGAGTGCTGAGTAGGGGGTGGGGGAGGAGGAGGGGCATGATATTTACATGGTTTATAGTTGAAGGGGGGGAGGGGGACCAATTATACAGTGGGGAAATTGGGCAAGAATTCAGTGTCAACCTCTGAGGGACAGATGGGCATTTTGTGCTATACCCTGAAAAGGACAGACCTGTGGCTAAGAATGCATCATCTGAACTAAATCTAAAGAAAGCAAACACGAAGTAAGGGACGTAGTGGAAATGGGGAGAAGAAGACTATATGCTTTGAACATGTCAACATTGTAAAAGATGAGGGCTACAAAAACGTTCCAGATTAAAAGATGCTTAGGAGTATAATATGTATAATATGTAATACCTGACCCACGGATGGCTCTCATAGTGCAAGAGGGAAATGCTTAAAAGGACATTATTAGATTAATTGGTAAAACTGGAATAAGGATGGTAGATTCTTTTAAAGTGTTATAATAATGTATATATATATATGGCATTGAAAACTACACTATGGTTATGAAAGGGAGTATTTCTATTCTTAGGAAATACACACTGAGGTGAGTATTCAGGAGTAAAGGACCATGCTGCATTTAACTCACCTCAAAGGGTTCAGAAAATGTTGGATCTCATACCTACATAAGACATAACAGGAACCTGTATACTGGGTTTTGTTTTGTTTACCTACATAGAGAAAGAGAATGAGCAAATAATGAGGCAAATGAGGTAAATGTTAACGACAGGTGAATGTGGGGAAAGGGTTACATGGATGTTCCCTGTACTGTTTTTCTTTTTGCTACTTGCTATGTTTGAAGTTATTGTTTTAAAAAGTCACTCAGAAGAGTAAACAAGTGCAGATAATAAAGATATAGAAAACAAAAATGGAGAGGGTGATGATGTACCCTACCTGATTTCAAAGAACACTGGATCTTTGCCTCACATTATACAGCACAATACAAATGTTATCCATGTATTAAATAATAGAAAAACTACTTGTTCCTTGTCTTCAAAAAAATAAAAAATAAAAAAAAAGAGAATTCAGGTAGAGGGGAAGAAGATTAAAGAACAGAAGTTCTGCAGATGGACTGGTATTATTAGCACTGGGCCTTTAGGCAAATTCCCTGAAGTTTCTGTTCTCAGTGCCCTCACCTGTAACATAGGTCACCACCTCCCATACTTCCTGCAAAGGCTGCTTTCGAGGATCAACTATCAATTGGCCATCTATAAAAAATAATAATCCAAAAGCTCTACTGGTTTTTTTTTTTTTGGATCCATTGTTTTTCTTCAGAATTATTTATTTTTAATTACTTTTTACCAATTCCAAAAATATCTATATAAATTGCAAAGGATTTTAAACTACAGAAAATTAGAGTAACAGCCATAAAAAACGATGTCCAGAGACAGTCGCTATTAATATTTGAGTGTTTTCTTCTGGATAAGTTATTCAGTAGACTTCAAAGTTTGACATAACGGACACACAATTTATTTTCACGTCCCTTTACTGTTAGATGATCTACACTGGTCCAGTGTTACACTATGTCACATTCGTGTATAAAGTTCCCTGAATGAGTTTTCAAACAGAAGAGGGCAGCACTGAACAGCTTTCAGCTCTCCCTAACTGGAAGTCTGGCCACTGCCCAGATCTTCAGGACCAGAAGACACTGC
>NW_011888859.1:1030586-1038602 GCF_000151845.1 Pteropus vampyrus | reverse complement strand
ACCACTTTTTGCAGGATTATGTGGAGGAATAACGATAATGGCCTGACGGGCAAGGCATTCAGCAAGCGGTAGTTACTACTCCAGCAGTTGTCAGGGTATTACTTTCACATATCACAAGTCTCTTAACAACTAATCTCCCTCCACGGCAGACAGAAGCAGCCATAGGAAGGGTGTTTTATTTTATCTTGTAAAATGATTTGCACAGAGAAGTGCATTATAAATAATCTAGAGCTTGCACAAGTGCTGGAGGACTCTTTCTCAGTTTAACGTTACAGAAAGTTGCCCTAATTTTGTTGCCCTAATTCCTCATGATCCTCTCCAGTTAGTCTCAATGTGTGAGCTCCCTCATTCAAAAAGTTTCTCCCCTCCCCCACTGTCATCGTGTCAAATTATTTATTTTCCAGTTTTTAAGCTAAGTTATTGCTACTGTGATGTGAGGGAAAGACTTCAAGGAAGGCAATAGCATGTAATTGGAAACATCAATCATTTCATAATTCAAGTTCTGCTGAGTTCATTTCAGTGGTTTGTGTATATAGGGCCAGGGAGGGAAGAATAATAGTCCATAAGTGACAGCTTTTCCCTACATTCAGAAATGAAAGCTCGTTCCTAAGTAATTCTACAAAAATGGTATCGGTCCAGTTCCCTTCTTAATAACTGTGAAACCTAAATGCTCCTTGCATAATTTAGTACTAAAGAGGACTAGAATAACTCTCTTTCAAATGACTTAGATGAGTAATCTGATATTTAATTAATCCTAAATGCCAATTTAAAAAGTCTTCATTGCTTTTTAAGATTCTGACCAACTAAAGATAACTGACTGTAAATCTTCCTTATCAGGGTAACTTGCAGAAGAATAAAAACTACAGTTGAAACTCCCTTTTATTTTTCACTTCTTCCACTCGGAAATGTTATTTTCTGTGCATGTTCTTATTACGAGGAAAAAGTACTAAATTTTGCCATGTTCTCCACACCCACATTGTAATAAAACTCAGAAAGCAATATATCCAATTACTTGAGTTTGCCTTAAAAATTAAAGTCCTTCTTTTTGTTCCCGATCATGTATCATTCCATTGGGATTATCTGAGCCAATTTTTAAAAGCCCCTTCAAGTCCTAAATTTGTTAAGTCCTAATTGATGCTAAAAAAAGGATCGCCTTCCTTTCCCATAAGAAACTCAACATAAGATAAACTAATCAAATCGTGGCTATAATAATTAAGCTGTATATAAAAAGCATCCCCCAAAAAGTTACCATCAGAGAAGCCCCACTCCCAGCTGTGACAAACTACACTCCCAGGCGGCCTCTCTCAGGGTTGGGCATTTGCATATTTCATTCATAAAAAAAAAGTAAGGATCTGGGGGGGAAAAAAACTGGAGAATTTTGTGTTTTTAACTTTTAAATTTTGGATAGTTTATTTAACGATAGTTTCTAGGTACCATGTAAATTTTCATGCAAGGTAAGTGATAAAAAATCTAATCAAGTTAACTTGGAGAAAGAATTTTAAGGAAATCTCAAAGTAAACAAGCTAATCTATAGGAAATGAGAGATATTTTTAGTTTGGCTAAACTTTCACATTCATTTAAAATTCTGTAAGAGGACAAGGCTTTGCAGAAGCAATTACAATGAGAAAAATTTTAAGTGCTAGAAAGTTTATCCTGTGCTTTTAAGAAAACATAGTTTTGGTGAGCGATGATCTCAAGCATTTAGAGAAGAGCTTAGCTGGTCTTACAAACCTAAATTAGCAAATGGAGTTTCATTGTCTTGAAGGCAGGAAAAAAGACAGAGGAGGAAAACAGGCAGGTTCCTAAGGAGTCATGAAATGATCAAATACGAAGTTAGAGGAGCTCCAAGTACATTCTACAAGTTTGATATATGTAATTTATTTGCTGGAGGTAAGTATTAAATATGATAGCTCATACTCAGCCAGACCTCTAGAAAGCAAGCTTAAGAAACATACATTTTTAGTATTCATTGCCCAAATGCTGTTACCCGCTAGCCACCAATTTTAGTGACTATGGTTTTACTAAAATCACTACTTAAACTAGAGCTAACATTTTGGTTCCAGGTCAACCTACCAAATACTGTAATTACTCAAAAACAGGAATTTGATATTTTATTATAACAGTGATAGGCTGTCACAAGCAATTTTGAAATTCACCCTCGTCCAACACAAATCTATTCAGTTGGTGCAGTAGTCCCTCTCAGTGAGGGGAAAGGAGACAACCCCTAAAAAAAAAAATACACTCAAGGTCTCCCCCAGGCACAGCAGGAAGACTCCTGCACAGGCAAAATGGAAACTTAAGGTCTATCAGGTTCTTACTGAGCCAATGAGAGAAAGCTCTTCTTACCAAAGAGTCTGCACGGAGAGAAATACACGCCAAGCAATCTATCCCGCCACTGACCTCGAGGTCCCCCCATCCAAATGCAGGTTAGAGGGAAGAAAGCATTTACTCCACCTGCCACCGCCGCGGGGAGAACACGACAGGCCGGGCGTCCGCCTCACCTGTGATTGTAACGATCCCCAGCATAGTTACCAGCACACCTCCGGATGAGCAGAGCGGCCGGTGGCTCGCCCTCCTCTGGCGCCTGGCCGAAGCGGCCCGGGGCCTCGCCAACCCCGTGCAGTTCTGCTGGGATCCGGAAGATCTAAGCGCCAAGCCACCCTCAGGGGATTAGGGAGAACCAAAGGTGCCTTGGGAGCTGCAGCACAAAGCGGGCCGAGGATGCATTTCCCCGCTAATTATAGGAGGACCCACCCTCAGCCAGCGGACTGGGGTCTGGTCCCGCCCTCGCCGCGCTCCAGGACTCCGAGTCACGTGTTTCATTTTAAAGGCGAGGAGCCCTCGCTGGAGCTGGTCTGTTAGTGGTCGGCGAGGCTCTGCAGAGAGACCCAGGGAGGGTTTAAAAGTTGCTGGGAGGAATAAGACCCAGAGTCAGCAGCATTTTATCTAAACCATTACTTCATTCCTGGCACCGATTCACTTCTGTATCTCAGCTTTAAGGAAATAACTGCACAGATATTAAATTCTACTGCCATTTTTAATACTGTGTTCTGTAGCCTTATGTTTAAAAGCTGATGAGGTGCAAAACACTGCTCCCTTTTTAGCACCTGTAGTATTTTATATTCTCACCATCTGTCTCTCACACACACGTTGCACTGATCTGAAGGTTGGCAACTCTCAATTGTCCTGTTTCCTGATATCTTCGAGAAAGGCCATTTCAAACTATGCCATATTACAATACAGAGTCACTATCACGTCTCTAATATCCAAGCATACATGACAATCAGACAGAATCTGTGTTAAAAAGTCAAAATTTCAGGCAGCCCTGAATTCTTACATTCTCTTGCACTGAAATTTCCGGTTTGTTCTAAAGACACAAGATAAGTGATATAGCGAGTCGGTGTCTTAGGATTTTGACACACCCTTCTGTGCGTCGATTTTCTGTTGGGTAGGCCCATTTGAGCCCCTTGGGTTTGCTTCCTTCCTTTTCATCTTTTTCCTATTAATCACTTCTTGCCTTGCTTGTTTGACCCCAGTAACACATGCTCTTCCCTTAAGCAAACAAAAGAAAGGCTTTACTATTGCTCTTTTCTTCAGACCGTGAAGATCTCGTTCATTACATCTTAGGGCGCAGGGAGAAGGATGGCGGGGCCAGGGGCGGACCAGAGGGGGCACAGTAAAAGGGTGGGGGGCAAGATGATCAAGAAAAAGCTGAGCACGGGCGGGCAGGCTAGCATGTAGTTGCTCATCTGGCCACCAGGGGGAGCCGCGCGCCACATTCAGGCCTTGACTAAGGCGGCGTCGTTGCCGGCAATCTGACCTTATTACAAAAATCAGCTTCAGCCTCTGCGTAGACCGGGTTTCCTTCTTCAATTCCGGCAAACGCCCAGCCTGGCCGTAAGTCCACGTGGGTACAGGGAGTGATAAGCCTTGTCCTGACGCCTGTGAGCTCAATTCCAGACTGAACCACTTAGCAGCTTCCTAACCATTTTATCTTCCCTAGAGGAGTCTTAACTTTGGTTCACAAATTGCTCTTACTATAATGAGAGTCTGGTGTGTGAGAAATGCTGCTAGTGCTAATTGTTCCTCGGCAACCCACATAGCGGAGGAGTCTGGCAGATCCGCCTTGCCCCTCACCTATGCTCTATGCCCTGGAGGGTCCCAGCTGTGCAGGTCAAGGGGAAAGCAGACTTTCTCGGGGGCTGTGTTTGTAGTCTGCATTAAATGAGTAGTCTATAGCCTTTCCAAACTCCGGGATCAGCCCGGACAGTGTCCCCAGGTGGAGCTCACACTCCTGCCCAGAGTTGTCCCAGGAGCCCAGGCTATCTCCAGAATCCGAAGTCTCGGGTTCTAAATGTCTCAACACCAGCTGTTGGGGACAGCCCATGGCTTTCAATTGGTGCCACGTCTGAAATACACATATTCAACTTACGGGCGTATTCCGCTGATTCTGACCTTGCTTAACTGCATTGCCAGCTCCTTGCAGTCATGTCAGGTAAGTCCAAATTCTAACAGGATGAGCTGGCTAGGAAGAGACTACACTAGTTACAAAGGCCCAAAACAACATTTCAAAAGGTAAAATGTATTGCTGTTCAGTTTTGTCACTTAAGCTTTTTTATTTCTTTTTATGACATCAGTAAAGGCACTAACACGGCTGATTTGATAGTCTTAAAGAGTTCATTAAAACCATGAGTTAGACCCTGTGGAAAGCTGCTGGCTCACTTAGTAGATGGTTCTCCTTTGATCTCCACCTCTGAGTAATCAACAACAGGGTGTGTGGCATAGCTGGCCAGTAAGTCTCTGTATGTCTGGATTTACAAAGAAAAGTCATCAAGATAAAAGCAGGAGTCAAGATCAGACCTAAGGTACGTGTACAATGCAGGCAACTTTCTTTTGTTATTTTCATTCTGTTTTCGTTAAATCAGAATTTTTAGGGGATGACATCATCACCCAAAGCAGAAGTTATGGGAAAATGTTTACCGATAGCATAAATGGATGGATGACATAAAAAGTGTTTTCTCAAAACTTTATGGTTCATTTAACGAATATTTACCAAGTTCTAATTCCACGTTAATTACGCTAGACACCCAGGGATATAATAGGATATTGTCCTTGGCCTCAGGGAGCTCGGTCTTGGATGGTAGAAGTGCACGCATTCTACTTCAGCCCACCTCAGAGAGCATCTGGGCCAGCCTCTGAGCAATGGAGCTGGGGTGGGCGACAGCCCTGCCCGGGGCACAGAGGAAGGCTGTCCACACCGAGGGAGCACCATGGGCAAAGGCATGAAGAACATGACCCTTTGGGAATCAAGAGTGAGTTCCTTATAGCTACAAGCTCAGAGTCTACCTGGGGAGACCACCAGGGAGGGGAAGGGAGAGACAGAGGTGATAGATTTCCACACAAAAACTTGTCCATAAATATTGACTACTATGATTCATAGGATTCAACACAAAGGTCCATCGACTATGCATAAAAAAATCTGGCATATCTATACAATGCAGTATTATTCAGTAACAAAAAAGAATGAAGTACTTTCATGTGATATTCATGATATAACATGATGAACACTGAAAAATTCTAAGTGAAAGAAGCTAGTCACAAAGTAACACATCATTGACATATTTAGTTCTATTTAAATAAAATGTCCAAAATAGGTGACTCTATAGACACACAAACTAGATTAGGGGTTACCAAAAACTGTGGAGTTGGGGAGAGAGAGGGAGTGACTAACAGGTATGGGGGTTCTTTATGAGGGGATGAAAATATTCTAAAATTGGTGAGGTGATGATGTACTATGAATATATGAAGCTATGACTATTTTAAAAACCACTTAATTGTATATTTTAAATGGGTCGTCGCATGGTATGTGAATTATATCTCATTAAAGCTGTCTTTTTTAAAAAAATTATTAACTCCAAAGGCTACAAGGGAATCGCTGGAGGTTTTGGAGCCGGGTTGGTGGCACATCATTTGAACTGTGCTATAGAAAAGGTAACTGGGCAGTCATGACAAGGAGGAAGATAGTCTAGAAATAAAATAGATGGAAACCATGGTGACCAAGGCAAGGAAAGAGTCCAAAGTTACATCAGGCACTAACTGAAAGACGCCCAGAGGACAAGGGGAAGGAAGACGGCTGAAGCCCGGCACATCTATGCGGTCGACCGTCCAACTGGACTGACACATGTGACGTAAGAAAGTTCTGGAACCCTGAGGAAGAGGTATCTGGAAAAGGACACCCTTAGACGGGACAGGGATAAAAGAGGCAATCGAGGAGAAAGCGACATCAGAAGCCAAATGGGGAGAGGATTAAAAGATGAAGATGGTGGTCAATAGTCTGGTGACACTGGATAAGAACTGAAGAGACCTCCCAGCCTGGGGAGGCCAGCCAGCACCAGTGGACAGATAACTGCAATAAACACAAGTGCTTTAACTCTCTTTCCTGCAAGGAGGGGACAGGGACCAAGACACCACAATTAGGGCTGATACTAAGTTCGTCAACTTCCTCTAAGGAGGTTTGAGTATTTAACCCAAATATGATCATCAGCGAGCTGAGAAATGGACTTGCACGCCAAACCCAGCCCTCCCCTTCCTTCCAACCCGGCACTAGGCTGGGAGGAAAATAAACCAAAATTCAGTGAGGTCTCGTCTCCTCTGGCTGGAAAAGGGCAGGAGACATCGAACCAAGGGAGTATCTAACCACTGCTAATCCTTCTAAATGCTTCAGCATAATCTAAACTTGCGTTAAAAACTACTCCAAACCGGATAATGGTGAACGAGATGACTATATACTCTGGATCTAAATGACACTGCCAAGTGACATACAGGATGGGTGGGTTCTCCTGGGCTCAGCGTGTTTTCAGGTCTCTGTCTGTATGTTAAGAACACAAATACCAGCTAATTGAATTTTATGGTCCAGCTGAATTGGACATGTTTATATAAATGTGGTTAGCTCAACTCCAAATCCTCAAGACAAATAATCTGAAGACTAGTTCCTCAACAGGACAGTTGTAATACAATAGGAGAGCTAGAGGGGGATTTAACAATCACTTAAGACAACTTTTTCAAATGGGGAAAATACTTAAAAACTCGCTCCAAATAATAAAAATGACATAAAATAAGTATATTTTCTCCCTGAATATTTTTGTATTCTGCGATCTGGCAATTGTATTTCTATGAAATATACCAAATGAGAGGTATAGATTTATATATGAGAATGTTTCTTCTTGGAACACGTAATATTTAAGAACTTAAGTGTCTCAAAGTAGGAAAATGATGTAACTAACTCTTCAGTGGAATATTTGGCAAAACCATGTGTGAAGCAATTAATACAAGGAAAATGCCTACATTGATATGTAAACCCACACCTCTTTGTTCATGGTAAAAGCAGGATATAAACTATATATTCAATACAACCCCAATTTTGCTTTTTAAATGCATGTATATGTGCACATATGAGAGCCTAAGGGGAAAAACAAGGAGCCCAGAAAGAAAAATGACGAAAGCCAACAGCAGTGGAATTATGGGCAATTTCTGTCTCGATATCTTCCGACGCTTTACAGATCTTCTAAACGACCTCCTGTTACTTTCACGGTGAGACTGCAAGCACACTGGACGCCAGCCTGGCATTGTCCCGGTGGTCCAGCTAGACCTCGAACCTTAGAGCAACACCTCTGATTGTCTATCGAAGATACAAGGCGGTTTAAAACATGATCTTAAAACTCTCCAATGGTGACACGTGCAAAGCTGATAGAATCCCACTGGATTTGAACACTGAATGCAAATGAACACAACGCGGTGGGGCCAAGATTTGACAAGCAGAAGGAAAATGCTGCGTTTCTGTTATAAATTCACCCACTGAGTTTAGACAGTGAGGCCACGGAGCTTGAGGTTACCCTCGGGGGCGCTGCAGGAAGCCGCTTAGGTGTCCCACCCTCGCGCCCCTCCCCCGCCCCTCCTCTGGCTCTGCCAAGACGGAGCATTTTCTACCTGATTTACAACCAACAATTATTTGGAAAG
>NW_011888859.1:1026849-1029061 GCF_000151845.1 Pteropus vampyrus | reverse complement strand
ATGCATACATTATGAACAATGGAGGTCAAGAGGCAACTACTGGACGTTGGCTCTGTACTGACACCTTAACCACAAAAGCAGTTTGAAAAAGTTCAAACCGTGGTACTCAGGAGAAGACTGTTGATAAGCTAAAAAGGTATAGAAACTAAGCCCAGAGAATGTGTCTTCTGGAAGTTCTCGAGGTGTCCTTTCACATACTATAGGGACACTGTGCTCTAGAACATATCAGTGTAGAACCACTTAGGGGCTACTGTATTAGGTGATATGGAAGCTGTTTTAGGGGTGAGTCAGCCTTTGAGAAAATACCTGCAGGATCTTCCTTAAATAAATAAAATGGCTAAAATAATTTAATGTTTCCATTAGTGGCTTAGTCACAATTAGAGAACTATTCATCATAGACCCCCTCATTCTACCCAAGGGACAGGGTCTGTCTGAATCTTGGTATGTTGCTTGGACAAGCCCATTGGCTGTCTTATCCATGCTCCCCCTCAAGTGGACCAGAGCACCGACCCTATTTGTGAGTGGACTGGAGTAGCCTCTAAACGATAGCCGTACATGGGTAAATCTTTGCAGAAATTTAGGATTGACTGAAAGTCTTCTGGGCAAGTAGACATGGCATTTATCAACATCTTTCACCCATCCTGGGCCATAACCAATCCCATCTTCTCCCAGATAGGGGGTAAGATGTACCTTTTATAAGACATGTTTATGAAGCTACTTATCTTTCTTTCATACCTACCTAAATGATTACATATGGAGACATTCTTGAATAAATTTTCCCCTCTTGAACATTTTGTCCATTAACTTAAAACACCACATCTAGAAGATGGCTTTTAAGATCAGACTAAAAAGAAAATGCATAAACGTGTTCTTATAAAAGGCATAATGAAATTACCAAGTAGATTCCCACCTGCCCAAGGTCACTTGGGTGTCTTCAACAGCTGATCCATTATTTGGTTTTTAATGCCTGTATTACTAGCAATACTGTGTTACTCTGTCACAGAAATTCACAGATGAGTATGGTCATGTTGCAGATGAAAATTGATGCTCAGTGAGATAAAGGGATGTATTCAAATCAAGGTCACACAGAAAAATAGTAATCAAAGCAGCTGTACCCATGTTTTAGTCCCCAGGAATGAAAGGATTTATAAAGCAGAGAGAGGATGAATAAAAGTCTCACTCCTTCTTCCCTCAACGCCCCCCGCCCTTTTAAGTTAGAAGGAAAAATAAAGGTTCATTGCACTGTCAGACTTGGATATGGTTCAGAGGAAAAAGTCTTCTCTATACAGCTTGGCTGTTAATTACTAAAAAAAAAAAAAATCTGTGTTTCTTTAAAGATGAAAGCAGTAGAGTATTATACTCGAAATTTGTCAATGACATAAGTAATTTCAGAGAGGCATGCTAAAAATATCACTGCAAAGAGGGGGGATGGATTAAAACCAGCTTCCAGAAACTATACACTATCATACATTTCCCTAAGTTCAAGGCCTATTTTGTGAGTGTTCTCTCTAGTTTTCAAAACACTACAAAACAGGATACAGCTTGAGAAAATGTCATGCAATAATATGGCATTCAAAATACCAAAGTCGGGGAAAACAAAAGTCCGTCTCTTTGTCTATTGAGCACTTACATTTGATAGCATTTGAGGACTAGGATTCCTCATTTAATCACGAGCAGGTCAGGGTCTGATTTTGTGTTTCCAGGCAACACCTGGACACCCAACAGTGAGCACCTGTGAGAGCCCAGCATGGCGTACTGGAAAGTATCTAGCTATGTTAGTGCCGATACGGCAAAGGAAAGATGTGGATGAATCTATAAACTGCATATTTAGCTATGCAGGAAATGAACTAATACAAAGTGAAAAGTTAACAGGTCTTCTTCCCCCATATAAATAAAAATATAATATTGTTAATTCTAATTTAAAACTGCATCTTTGTTTAGTCAAATATTTGTTGAGCACTTACTATGTGTCAGAGACTGTTCTAGGCTCAGGGTATTCGAGACTGAACCATACAGACCCCCACACCCTTAATCGCAAGAAATCTCTGCCCTTGTGGGTTATCAGAGGTGGGGAAAGACACAGACATATGGCATGTCTGATGTCGACAAATAAGATGGAGAGAAATAGGGGAGGCATGGAACATCATAACGTGGGCAATGGGCATGTCTTCATGCAAATCCTAACAAGGTACCAATTATGTCACAAGCTGAA
>NW_011888859.1:1010099-1026799 GCF_000151845.1 Pteropus vampyrus | reverse complement strand
GTGGAAAAAGGAGGTGAGTTTGTTCTAGGCAGTTCCAGAAGGCAGTTCTGGGGACAGAGGAGGGAGCAAGAGGGAGGTGTATTTTTTTCCTGCGGTAGAATAACTGGCTTCCTTTTATGGAGAAATACTCCCAGCCTTCCAGGGTTTAAGAAGAGGCTTCTGTGTGGGGGCAGGAACCTGTGTAGACAGCCTCAAAGTTCCTTTCTACGAAGGTTCTGGATCCCCAAGCTGACATCCCAGTCGATCAATTGTGAAGGCAGGCACTATGGGCTGGGTTGTGTCCCCTCCAAATTCACATGTTGACGCCCTAACCCCAGCATACTAGAATCTAACTGTATTTGGAGAGAGAGCTTTTAAAGAGGTGATTAAGTTAAAATAAGGCCATTAGGGAAGACTGGAATCCAATGTGACAGTTGTCCTTATGAAAGGTGACACAGAGAGATGCTGGGATTCATACGCCCAGAGGAAAGACCACATGGGGACACGGGGAGAAGGCAGCCATCGGCAAGACAAGGAGACAGGCCTCAGAGAAACTGAACCTGATGACACCTCGATCATGGATGTCCCAGCCTCCAGGTTGTGAGAAAATAAATTTCTGCCGTGTGATGTTTTATTTTATTTTACGGCAGCCCTAGCTAATTAATAGAGCAAGAGAGCTGCCTTCTGCTTGGTGTCACTCTAAATACTACATGTCCACCTTAAGACACATTAAAGCACTGACTTCATCCAATTAATTGAATCGAGCACATCTCGCTTTTCACCAAAATAACTGATGCATACATTATGAACAATGGAGGTCAAGAGGCAACTACTGGACGTTGGCTCTGTACTGACACCTTAACCACAAAAGCAGTTTGAAAAAGTTCAAACCGTGGTACTCAGGAGAAGACTGTTGATAAGCTAAAAAGGTATAGAAACTAAGCCCAGAGAATGTGTCTTCTGGAAGTTCTCGAGGTGTCCTTTCACATACTATAGGGACACTGTGCTCTAGAACATATCAGTGTAGAACCACTTAGGGGCTACTGTATTAGGTGATATGGAAGCTGTTTTAGGGGTGAGTCAGCCTTTGAGAAAATACCTGCAGGATCTTCCTTAAATAAATAAAATGGCTAAAATAATTTAATGTTTCCATTAGTGGCTTAGTCACAATTAGAGAACTATTCATCATAGACCCCCTCATTCTACCCAAGGGACAGGGTCTGTCTGAATCTTGGTATGTTGCTTGGACAAGCCCATTGGCTGTCTTATCCATGCTCCCCCTCAAGTGGACCAGAGCACCGACCCTATTTGTGAGTGGACTGGAGTAGCCTCTAAACGATAGCCGTACATGGGTAAATCTTTGCAGAAATTTAGGATTGACTGAAAGTCTTCTGGGCAAGTAGACATGGCATTTATCAACATCTTTCACCCATCCTGGGCCATAACCAATCCCATCTTCTCCCAGATAGGGGGTAAGATGTACCTTTTATAAGACATGTTTATGAAGCTACTTATCTTTCTTTCATACCTACCTAAATGATTACATATGGAGACATTCTTGAATAAATTTTCCCCTCTTGAACATTTTGTCCATTAACTTAAAACACCACATCTAGAAGATGGCTTTTAAGATCAGACTAAAAAGAAAATGCATAAACGTGTTCTTATAAAAGGCATAATGAAATTACCAAGTAGATTCCCACCTGCCCAAGGTCACTTGGGTGTCTTCAACAGCTGATCCATTATTTGGTTTTTAATGCCTGTATTACTAGCAATACTGTGTTACTCTGTCACAGAAATTCACGGATGAGTATGGTCATGTTGCAGATGAAAATTGATGCTCAGTGAGATAAAGGGATGTATTCAAATCAAGGTCACACAGAAAAATAGTAATCAAAGCAGCTGTACCCATGTTTTAGTCCCCAGGAATGAAAGGATTTATAAAGCAGAGAGAGGATGAATAAAAGTCTCACTCCTTCTTCCCTCAACGCCCCCCGCCCTTTTAAGTTAGAAGGAAAAATAAAGGTTCATTGCACTGTCAGACTTGGATATGGTTCAGAGGAAAAAGTCTTCTCTATACAGCTTGGCTGTTAATTACTAAAAAAAAAAAAAATCTGTGTTTCTTTAAAGATGAAAGCAGTAGAGTATTATACTCGAAATTTGTCAATGACATAAGTAATTTTAGAGAGGCATGCTAAAAATATCACTGCAAAGAGCGGGGATGGATTAAAACCAGCTTCCAGAAACTATACACTATCATACATTTCCCTGAGTTCAAGGCCTATTTTGTGAGTGTTCTCTCTAGTTTTCAAAACACTACAAAACAGGATACAGCTTGAGAAAATGTCATGCAATAATATGGCATTCAAAATACCAAAGTCGGGGAAAACAAAAGTCCGTCTCTTTGTCTATTGAGCACTTACATTTGATAGCATTTGAGGACTAGGATTCCTCATTTAATCACGAGCAGGTCAGGGTCTGATTTTGTGTTTCCAGGCAACACCTGGACACCCAACAGTGAGCACCTGTGAGAGCCCAGCATGGCGTACTGGAAAGTATCTAGCTATGTTAGTGCCGATGCGGCAAAGGAAAGATGTGGATGAATCTATAAACTGCATATTTAGCTATGCAGGAAATGAACTAATACAAACTGAAAAGTTAACAGGTCTTCTTCCCCCATATAAATAAAAATATAATATTGTTAATTCTAATTTAAAACTGCATCTTTGTTTAGTCAAATATTTGTTGAGCACTTACTATGTGTCAGAGACTGTTCTAGGCTCAGGGTATTCGAGACTGAACCATACAGACCCCCACACCCTTAATCGCAAGAAATCTCTGCCCTTGTGGGTTATCAGAGGTGGGGAAAGACACAGACATATGGCATGTCTGATGTCGACAAATAAGATGGAGAGAAATAGGGGAGGCATGGAACATCGTAACGTGGGCAATGGGCATGTCTTCATGCAAATCCTAACAAGGTACCAATTATGTCACAAGCTGAAGCAGAAAAGGGATGGAATCATATAAACATTTCTTTGCAGTAGAGAAAGCAGCCTTTCACAGAAAAATAAGTATTTTGGAGGGTCATCTTTGAAAAGAGACCTGGAGCAGTGCTTAAGGCACTCACTAAGCCAGTTCTTAAACGATCTAAAAGCAAAGAAAAAGCACTTGCAACCCTAGAATGGATTTTCTGTAAGGTAACAAGACCCACAGGGAGGGGGCTGTGATCACTTGGCTGTAACCTTATGGCCTTTGCACTTCCCAAAGGCACTACACGCCAGGAGCTGGCAGGTGCAAACGGCAAACTGGATGAGAGCAAAGACAGTGCTCTCAGGCACCGTTAGAAAAATGAAATTCTCCATAGCATTGCAAGTAAAGCCTCTAGGAAACTAAGCACCGGATGCTCCACTCATTACTGTATCTGGGAGGAAATATCCAGATACAGAAAAGTGGAATCCGGTGAAAATACAAGAAATGTACCCTCGAGGAAACTTCTGCTTTAAGCGACATTTTTGGGGGGTTGGTTTTTATTTTTCTTGGACGTGAGGGAGTATTTTCCAGGATTGCCTTGGGATCGGAGCAGGTATGACAGGAGTGGCCCAGGTGCACTTTACTGAGCAGCCAGCCTTGTCATCATTTTCTGATTAGTATAACAAAGCCTGTTCTGGTTACCCAGAGTGGCAAAGTATCCAACTGCTGGTGTAAACGTCCTCACTCTGGGCATGCAAATGGTACAAAGCACGTGCAAACGAGAATTCCAAAGCCAAGGCAAGGACTCCCACTGCTTATTTGCTCACATAAAAAAAATGTGACCTGTACAGGTGGAGATAAAACATGGCTTTCGTGTGCTTTAGAACAGTTGCTGTGTCTACTCTGCAAAAAAGCCAAAAAAAAAAAAAAGGAAAATAGAAATAGCTCCCTTGTGATAAATGCAAATGTATTAAAATCTGAGACAATCATTTGATTACTTCCGTACAGCCATGGGTTCTCCAGGTACTTTAACAACCAAATATGTTCTTACCAGAATAAAGAAGGGTCTTTAAATTTTATTTCATAATGTTGAATTTTCTCATTTGTTTTAGAAAAAAATAATCTGTCCAACAGATACTAAGACTAGGTTAAAAAAATCTAAAAGTTCTAATCGGTAAAAGTTTTCAATCTAAAATTGGACCCAGACCAGTAAATGATGTTTTTAAAATCCTTTTTGTTCAAGCATTTAACTCATGGAAAACCGTATAAGCCACAGACTAGAGGGCAGATGACAATTTAGATTAAAAGGGGTCCTTTTTTTTTTTTTTTTTTTTAAATCTTTTCAGCAGAAGTAAATTTTCCTGAAAACTAATGGCACTTGTGTAGCTCCTATGAATGCTGGGAGTGGCAGGTATGATGGAACTTTCTAGTTGGGAAAAGCCTGAGTTTCCATACATGCAGTTTTGATAAATGATAAATCCCCTAAAAAGAATTCAGGAAAAAGGGATTAGGTCACTAAGACGAATTTGTTGTAAATTCTTTTTTTTTCCATTTTAATTTATTTCCATGCCTATCTACATACTCTCTAAAAGACGGCCCCCCAAATTAAATAATCTTCAAGCCCCCTCCAAAACATTTATCTCTGAGCCTGCTGCATAGTTTAGAAAACATTGGTAGGCAGTTCCCTTTTACTATCACTTAAAGAAAGTTTAGAAAGAAACAGGATTCCATTTTTATTATAGGAAGAAGACTGGTTCCGAATGACCAGTATTGCTGGTTTCAGAAAGAGAGCGAGCAAGTTAAGCTGGGAAAATATTTTCTTTCACTTCCGGCTTTGTTTAAATATTGTCTGCCACTTCAAATTAAAAACATTCTAGCGGGAATGCCCCGTATTCATGGTTTTCTCCCATCCCATGGCAGGACTGAACCCTACCGCTGGCCAGTCAGTCCTCTCAGGGACCAAGATGGGGCAGATCTGCTCCCCCTGGGGGACCAGTAGTAGGAACCACATCTCCCAAATCCTGTGATCAAGGGTCACATTCCGTCGATGCCTTTTTCTATAGTACACTAAGCTTCCACTAGAACAAATTTCTGGAAATAACCATAAACTCTAACCATAAGCTATCACTGATGTCAAGAAAAAGTGAGAAAAAATAAGTTTAATAATCAGAGACCTTAATAAGCCCAAAGAATAAACAGTTCTGCCTAAAACAGCAGAAAATTCATCCCAAAGGCAGGCCTCCAGTGGTGCCTCTGCAGGCCTGGGCCACATGGGAGTCCTGTCCTAGATGACAAGGCCTTTTCAGGACTTTCGAAAAACAAGGTATATGAATTATCACTCTTCCTGCTAGAGCCACTTGGTATTTGCTCAGACCTCCAAGGCCACAGTCAGAAGCCTGGGTAGCTCTAAAAAGAAAACAAACAATGGAATAATCACAGGGTGGGGACAGAACTAGTCAACCAGTGTTGACCCATATGGCTAAATTGTGAAAGAAATCACATCTGGACTGAAGTCAGCAGATGTCCAGTAAACATGCCACGGATAAGAAGGATTATGTGCGAATGTGGGCAACTGTTAAGGCTGGTCCTCGCCCCTTCTGTCCCTTCTCTTGTCAATCCTACAGGATTGACATGTCAGATAACAGGCTGACCCCACCCCTCCCATGGCGGCACCAGTCAGAAACCCTACATCACCTGTTAAATCCACTCTGCTTTCAGGGCTCTATTACCCAGCGGGTTTTCCCTTCTGAGTTCTCCTTCTAACCTCCGCTCGTGTATCCTCCCATCGGTGAGCTTCTAGCCCCACGATGGTAAGTAAGCACCACAAGTGGTGGACCAACTTACTTTCCCGCATCCTCCCTGAAGTGCCGAGCAACGTGGCTTGGCCAAGGGAGACACTAAAACTTCTGTGGCTCGATTTGACTCAAAAGTCACTGAGAGAAGGGCAAAGTATGGGACTTTGGAATTTGAGTTGAGGCCATTCCAATAATTTTGATAGAAATTATTGGAAACTCTCACACGAGGTCATGCAAATCCTCTTTCTATGAGACTGTGTATTTCCAACTTTATATTGTGCCTATGGTGCTGTATGACAATCGGTATCACAGGGTTCAAAACAAGTCTCCCCAAATATGCCACTTTGGCATGAGGATTATTTTGAGCTAAAGGCAATTGAAACCCAGCAGATTCAGAAAAAGCTCTTTCCCTCCCCGCTCAACTGCCCGATTTTACGTTGGAAAGAGCACCTACAGCAGGAAGACAGCTATTACCAGAGATTCCTTTTTACCTACGGATTACTTGCATGTCAGGACAACCTTTGTTTTCAAACATCTCCCCTGCCTCCCTGTGAATGGCCCTTCCTTCCCACTCTATCTCCAGACCCCCCTATACTTTTCCTTAGCTCAGGATGTTACATCAGCCTCAGTGGCCTGGCTGCCTTTTGTGGCTCATATCTTTATGGGGCCCCTGTACGTTCATAATTAAATTTGTTTTTCCTCCTGTTACTCGGTCGTGTCATTTTGTTTGGCCAACCAAAGAACCTAAAAGGGAAGAAGAGGAAAATCTCCCACCCCTACTGCTTGAAGCAGTTCCATGGGGGCACGAGAAACAGGTTCCACGTGGTGGGAGGCTCGCACCTAACCAAGGCCATGGCCAGTCCCTTCACACGACTTTCCTGTTCATTTGTCTTATTACGCATTACACATAAAAGTCAGTTTACTGTATGCTAAGTCATCATCTTATGTATCTTCGACAGTGGTTGTTAAACTATTCCTTCATTTGTGATTAAATATGATGATGAGACTAGAACTCAAGAAGAGAGGAAGGTGCTTCTTCAACAGGTGGCCCTTCACATGAGACCTATGGATCAAGGTCATCGATTCTGACCTAAAAGTGTGGTTTTCAATACCCTCTTTGGGCTGAAATCAAAGAAACCAGTGATGATATGGTGAAGGACTCGCCTTCCAATAACCACCTCACTGGAATCTCGAGGCTCGAGAGCTATAAAATATGCAACATATCGTGATTCGGGCACAGAGTGGTGTGCCCCTTGAAATGCACACTACCAGAAAAATCTGCACGTGGAGCAGGCTGTTCTTTAGAGTGAGATACTGACTCTGACAGCACCCAGGGCCCCAGCGTTTCCAAAAAGGATTCACATTCGAAACCAGACAAGTAGATGGGACAAGGCAACAGTAAAAATACAAAACAAAAAACAAACATAGTAAGTCCCAGATAAGGATGTCAAAGAGAGAGGAAGCATGACTCACTTCCTATACCCAAGTATTGGCATAACTTCCTAACCTAAGTACAGGGCCTACCCAGATGGTTAAGATAAATACTTCTTTTTGTCACCAATTAACTGCTTTTGTTGTCAACATCATCCTTCAAGTAGGAGGACTGTATATATTCTGCCCAGAACTGTGTTTATAATTATCCTCAGATTCATTGTTCGCCCTCCAGCCTCTGGTTCTACCCAGTGTGGATGGTGTGGCTTACCATCTGTGACAATGACTTCTTCCCCCTGGCCAGTCAGGGCTTCCTCCTGGACGCTGAGTTCTCCTTGCTCAGCTAAGCCATTGACAGTGGACAGCTGACCATTCTTCTGCAGCAGCTATGGGGAAGACAAAACTTAATTTCAGTCTTCACAGCCAAGTTAGAAATGCTGTAACTTCAAGAATGTAAGGCATTTAGAGGAGAAATACAGAAAAATAGAAGGCCAATGACAAAGAAGACTTAAGTCTTTTATACATCTGGATGATCCAGCTACTTTACAAAAGGTACAAGGACCTATTATCGAGCAGATAAGACTTCATATCTAAGTAAAGTCAACACTATTCATTCATTCATCTGAACACCACTCATGACTTAAACACCCGCCACTCCAGGCCTATCTGAGATATAACAAACAATGGATAAGTCAGGTGTGGTCCCCACCATGCTGAGCTTACAAACTACTATGGAAGGCAGACTTTTAAAAGTATTTACTTTAAAATAATGTTTCCTTGTGATTAGACGCAGGTTATGCATATTTGACTAGAATATACATAAGTGACGATGTGTCCTGAAGGTAGAAGGCAGACAGTTAAACAAATAATTACTGACCTGCAGCTATGGACACTGTCACGAAGCAGGAATACATAGAGCAAATGACAGTAAACAGTGGGCCCTAACCTAGGCTGGGGTGTGGAAAGGAAGTTAAGGTAAAACTAATGTCCAAGTTCCCCAGATGAGGGTGTATGAGAAAGGGGCAAAGGGGGTGCAGAAAAGGGGGCAAGTCAGAAGACCCCATGGTTCAAACGAAGGCCAGTGTATCTGAAGCCAGTGAACAAGGAGATATTTAATACGTCCTTTTACGAGTCATTGTTTTTTTCCATAAAAACATTACCAAAATGGTCATTTGCAATGTTCTCCATAGGACAACTTGTGCAATTGATGTTATCAGTTGCAAAAACAGCAGACACATAGACATGCCCCGACGTCATTTTTTAAATCCTGAGGATATAGATGAAAAGTTTTAAGCTACATAAAAACAGCACGATAACCATCAGGAACCTGAGGATTTCAACGGTGCTTTACAGTTCGTATACATTCCTCATCTGTCTAAAAACCAACTTAGCAGGTGTCACTGTTTCCATTTCACAGATAAGGACACTGAGACTCAAAGTGATTGCAGAGGGTCCCACAGCTCAGCAATAAAGGCGGCCACGGCCCAAAGGCCAGGACTCACCACTGACTACTTCTGGGGACTTTCTACAACACTGCAAATTGTTGAAGGACCTGTGATTATGCCTTAAAGAGTCTTCCACAGCACCCAGACCTGCGGCTCCAAAGAAATCTCAAAGCTCAACACTCTGGCATCATTCCATGCTGCTGACAAGCCATCGGACCCTGCTGGCTACATCACTACTTTAGTCAGTGCCTCGAAGGGACAATGGGTTCAAGACAGTCAATCCAGAAGGCTTGAACTATGCTAGACTGACTTCACCTGGCTGTATCCTGCTCCCAGCAAAGCTGCCCTCCGACTGCATGAAATGCCGCTTGAAATACCTGCCCTTTAATCCGTACACTACAGATGGAATGGCTGGCTTCGGCAGACCCATGCTGACTCTACTTATTAGACAGAATACTCAGATTACATTTCCACTTAAAGTCTTGTCTTACCAAAATACGAAAGATAGAACTTTTAAATGAAACCTAAAGACAAAAGCGAGAGAGGGGGTTGATCTCTACAACGCGCATCAGCAAAATGTCTGTTCAATAGAGCATTTTAACCAAATATCACAAGTTATGCACACAGGTTAGACTTAGATTTGATTAATAATGGGAAAAAGAGCCAGGGGAGGAAAGGAGGCAACACTTATTATTGTGGACTACACAGTAATCCAACCAATCTTAAACTTAAAAAGCGTCGACATACACACCATAATATGGCAAACTAAATATTTGGCGAACATGAAAAAGCCATTCAATTTCAGTGCAATAAACATTGGTCAACTGTGCTCTTGGTTTAGGAAACAAAACTCTGAAGTTTTAGAATTCTACAGAGTTTCTGTAATTCTTGAAAGATTTCTCATAAGTCTTTGTGAATTGTCAAATCCAAGATATCTTTGGCCAGAGCCTAACTGAGGACCCTTAAAAACGAAAGATGTTTAGGCCACAGGTACAAGCTTTCATCTACTCTTTTAGAAATGTTACACGTATAGAATGAAGTATATTAGGTGATGTACAATGAGTCTTAGGACCTGAGATCAGCTGCTAGCCCTCCTTATATCTGAAATGCAATAAGTAAGTTTGGATTAGTCATTCCCAGTGACCAGAGGGCCACGGTCTCTACTCCAGAAAGGCCCTTGATGAATTAACTTCGGTGACAATTTATGACAGTGACATTATTGAAACTGAGTTTTGAGCCTACTTTAGTACATATGTAGCTTGAGTCCAGCAAGTGTACCCAAGCTGTGACCCCATGGGTGACATCTCAAGTGAGCATTCAGAGCCCATGATATAACACTCCACACAAAAATGAGACTTGATTCCTAGTCATATTCAGATATTTCCACCATTCCGTAATTTATTTAAAGCTGCTTTTGACAAAATCTCATGTGTTCCTGAGGATAGTCAATTCACCTTTTTCCATGACAAAAAAAAAAAAAGTGATTTTTCTTTTCCTTTTCTCCGATCCCCAATCACCTAAATAATACATACTATTGCTAAGGGTTCAAGTGCCTCTGAAAGTTAATACATTAAAGTCACCTCAAGTCATAAGAAGCCTAACCCATGGCTCCTTAACATTGGTTAAAGGACATTCTGTCTTCTCTATGTGTGTATACATGCACATGGACATGCTTTTTAAAAAATGGAGAATACATGATTTTTTATAACCTAATTATTTCATATATTGTGGGTGCATTTCTTTATCACTAACCATA
The DNA here is from genome assembly GCF_000151845.1 of Pteropus vampyrus. Lineage (NCBI taxonomy): Eukaryota > Metazoa > Chordata > Mammalia > Chiroptera > Pteropodidae > Pteropus > Pteropus vampyrus. Next base: position 1,016,420 of record NW_011888859.1, on the reverse strand, counting down.
AACATATATTTGGCTTATCTTCATTCTCTCAAAAGTCATGTCGTTTAAGATGGGAATTGAACTTCAACACAGTGAGAGCCAGAAGATTTGTTTGAAGCACAAATCCAGTGGGAAAAGGGTTTGTTTGAAGCACAAATCCAGTAGGAAAACCCTTTTCCCACTGGATTTGTGCTTCAAAAAGGGTAAACGATGCTTCTTTGAGCAAATCGAAACCCTAAAAGTTTTCAAGCTTATATCCTTTGAGTAGGTCAGCCAGAGTCTATTCCCGTAAAGTATTACCACATTACAACTAAATAAGCTTTGAGAGAGAAAAAAAAAAAGATCTCAAATTCTTCCAGCCACAATGTTTTCCTCTCATTTCTGTAAGAAAAACTGAGAATATCCAAAATGGTAGCCAAGGCATTGCAGAAAAACTACCAGATGTCTTGGTTCCCCTTCCTTCTCCACAGGAGTAAGCAGGAGGAGTACCAAGCTCTTTAAAGAACAGACAAAACAGATGAGCTCTTGACAGCTGTCAGAATGTTGGGGAAGAGGAAGTGAGCCTGCAGAAGTAACTATCTGCATCACAGAAGTAATGCTCCCGGCTATACATTGTCCCTGGATGACAAACACAAGTGGGCGTGGCCTAGAGTCCTGCAGTCCACCCGGAGGACAAGGCTCTGAGCAGTGCAGTTCATCCCAACTACAGCGTCAGACCCCCGAGGAGCAGAACTGTTCATGTAACCAATAAGAAACCAGAATCTTGTGAATAGAACAAAAGATTAGAATAAAAAAGGTTATCTGGAAGGAATTTTAAATCCATGACAAGACCTGTAAAGAAAACTCTTCAATGTGTTTTTCTTCATTCCATATTTTGAAAGAAAAACTTTTAAAATGTCAAACAGAAGAATATGGAAATCGAGTATAAATCAGTAACGTATGCAGGTATAGGTACGAGAATGTGAAATACACAATAATTTTTAATAGTATCAACCTTAAATGTGTGTTAGCAATACCAAAAGGAATGAGATAAAGCTAGACACACTGATGTAGGTCGATGTCCCCAGTTTAAGTGGAGAAAAGGAAGCTGCTGTGAATGTTTGATTTCTTCGTGTTGAAAACAAAATACTTCACGAATGGGGAGAGAGGGAGGAGCAGGGAAAGCGCCCACTCCAATGTTTGTATAGGCATTAAAAAAAGTCTGAACCACATATCCCAAACCTTTAATACTAGCTACCTCTGTGGAACTTTGTTGTTTGGTTCTATCCTTCGGAGAGGGGTTGGGAAGAGAGAGAGTGTTTTTTTTTTAACTCACTTTGTCATTACAAAGGTGAAAGATACGTTAAACCCTAAATTGATTCTTAGGTTATAAGCTTTCCCTGGCTTTCCAGGGTTCACAAATCTTTTCGGATCATCTGAGTCAATAGTCCAAACTGCCTTCATGGAGCGTCAACTCTTCCGTTCATATTATTTGCAAATGTGATTAGCACATTAATGTCCTCAGCCAAGCCATTAATCAAGCACACTGACATAGACAGAGGGGAGGATATAACCAGAGGCTCCCAATATATTGATACATGTATTATGTTCCCATTTCACAAATATTCGCTTTACATACATTTGCTAATTTAATCCTCCATCTTAAGGAAGCTACTGCTATCATCATTCCCGCTTTAAAGCCAAGAAAGCAGAGCACTGAAAACTTCTGTAACTATAGTGACACAGGCATGAAGTGATGAGGCTGGGACTCAACCAAGGTGATCTGAGCTGCAGGCACACCTCAAAATTCTGCCTCAGGACAGAAAGGCTTAAAAGCAGAGTCACTAAATTAGGAAACAACTGGTCAACCCATTTCACAAAAATGGCAGGAGCTGTAAGAATGTAAGTCTAAGTCATTGTGACAACACCGACCATCCTATGTTAGATTTTCCCTCTCATTTGGCTGTCATTTCCAGAACACTAACAGAATTATTTATGGGTTTCAAAAAGTGTAGAAAATGTAACTGAAAAAGCTGTTTTAAAAAGTAACTGTTTTTATTTCAGAATAATCTAAGCAGAAATCTTTGTAAAATCCAAGTCTAAATAGGGCATAAAACTTTAAGACAGAGAGCAAGGTACAGAAGAGGGGATATATTAATTAAATGAAATTGATCGGATTCCTACAGTTCAGGTCACTGCAAAAAACAAACCATAAAACAAAACAAATGAAAAAAAAAAAAAACTCATAGGAAGAAAAGCAAAAGATAAACAAAGAAATTAACTTAAAAAAACAATTAATTATAAATACCCGAACTTTGAGAGACGTTACAGCATATATTGTAGGCGTTAAAAATTGTACCTACAAAGCCTATGTAACGGTGTAGAGAAGTATTTTATGTAGTAATATTAAATTTAAAAAGCAAACTAAACGATTATATATAATATCACAATATACCAAATTATCATTAGGGAGGGAACTGCGAATATTTGATACCTTTTATTTCTCTACTTTTCTGTGTTCTATTCTTTATTTAATTTACATGATTACTTTTGCAAATGGCAGACAGAGCTTTTCCTGGGTAAATCATTTCTTTTTAGTTTATTTTTAGTATGTACAGGAATCAGTTCAGAAAATATTGCTTTTAGAGTGAAGTATCTTAATTCTAATTTCTACCCATCCCGTGAATTTTCATGGGAAAACAGAACTGCTTTAAGATAGAAACAGTGAAATCATATTTTAGGAGCTTTTTCATATGAATCAACCCATATTCACTCAAATCTGGATGACGTGGGCTCAGAAGCAAAGTGGCGGGGTAGGTGCTCTGGGGCAGGATAAAATACTTCAAATCTGCTATTTTACAACTGTACTGTCATGTCGCAAGCTGAACCTTGGTACTTTCTGGCCAGCAAACAGGAAGTAACTGGGAGAGCAGGGACTTAATTTGATCTGTGGCCTTGGGCTCCTTATTTAGCCTCTCATACCCTCCCTTTCTCTATAAACCGGGGAAAGAATTCATTTTTATCTACCTGAACGAATATTTGGAATATCACCCGACACACGGTAAATTTTTAATATCAACTATTAACATCAGCTTTAGCTATTTTTGTTGTACCATTTGCTTCTGACAACTGCAATCTAATGGGAATGACTTGGCCCATCTTTCTTTCCCTTCTAGAATAAGAACTGCAAGAGTTCTAGCCTGCACCCAACAGAACACCTGGCGCAAAGACTTCCGGTCCTTCTTTGGTGCTAATGGTCAGGGGAAGAGAAAAGGGGCAAGGTAGTACATACAAGGTCTAAATGGAGAAGAGCCACCTGAGTTTTTCTTTTCTTTTTTCTTTCTTTCTTTCTTTCTTTTTAACCAGCAGACAGAGGGCGGCATGCACAAGAGCTGGGTTTGAGCCCAAGCTCCCATTAGCCACGGAACCTTACTCTGAGCTCATTTCCCCAATTATAGATTGGAACTAATACCATCTCTGTTTTGGGATGGTTTGTGATTCAAAGGAAATAACATTTGGGAAAGTTGCCTCTCTAACTTGCAAAGCACTCAGCAGCCTTTTATGAGTCTCCGTCCACTTGATTAAATCAAGGCACATGTTCTATTCCTGCATTTTTCCAGCCCTTAGATCACACTAAGGTCACCTTTCATAAATTGTCTTCATGTCTATGTTGAGGAGGGCTCTGAAGGAGTCAGCATGAGATCTGAGACAAAGGAATCTAACAAAATTAGACACAGCTTTGTATGTGTAACACGTCTCACTACATCGATCACACGCACTACACAAGGTTGCAGCTCAAAGGTGGCAGGCTATGGCTACGTTAAAATGGCTGCGACCTTGGAACAGACTTGTCAGAAGAAAAAGAAACAATGGCTGAAAAGATGTAGCCTCTTCTGCCTGGGCTTCCGGGTTGGTTTGACCCTCAGGTAGCAAGACTAACTTATCCTCCTGTGGGAATGGGACTGTTAATGGCACCCCCCAACACACACACACGCACACATGCACGCACAACGCACACACGCGTCCACACACACAGAGCTGCACAGGACCTGTTAGTGAGCTCATCCATCAAAACCGTTTCAAAAGTTAGCCATCTTTACGGCTGAAGACTTATTTTATACAAGTCCATAGCTATAGCTCCAAACAGTATATTCACTTTAGAACCAGACTGTCGAAAAAGCAAACATCCAGACAATGGTAAAAATGTTTCATCTCCCCTTTTATTTAAAACGAATATGTTTTTAAACTTTTAGAAATAGGCAGAAAATAAAATGGAAGCTAAATTTGGAAGCTGATTACTTAATCAGTAATCCATATTTATAAGAATTTTAGATTGTCAACAGCCCTAATTTCTGTGAGCAAACTGGGTTGAATTCTTTAGTCCCTCTATGATTCCTCTAAATAGCCATGCTTTCCAACAAGATAGGTTTAAGATGCTATGTCTCAGTATGAAACCATGCTGCCACAAGGACAGACCACTTCTGCAATGCAGAAATAAACCTTATGGAAACATCAGTATTAAAATATTTTTTAAAGGTTTAAAATTCTAAAAAATTGTTAATTCTATACAGTAATATGGTTATGTTATTTTATAGAGTCTTCAACTGTTAGAGATTATAATGATGGCTCTATGGATGACATCTGGTTTACGTTCTAAAATAAGCAAATAAAATTTAAAAATTAGACAATTTTGGTAAAATGTTGACTACAGTTGGGGCTTGGACACGGGTACATGGGTATTTGTTATATTATTCTCCACTTTTGTGTATGTTTTGAAATTTTCCAGAATTAAAAGGAAAATAAGTTTTCTTTAGTGAAGCTTCTTACGGAGTTTAACTTTAAGGTACAGTCAATAAAATCTGTGGAGTCAAGGAAACTTCACTACGGTCAACAAAATTTTAATTTTTTGTTTTAAAGAATAAAATGTTTTATTCCTTAGTAATGATCTTATTTCTAATTAGTTCAAGATATATAGTAAGCAGTGCTATGGCAATCCTTATATAGTAAGGAAGATGTATTTCTATTCCATGAATTTAAAAAAAGATTTAATGCAATCCAGGAAAGAAAAATATGAGAACTTTTAACTTGCAAGGCTTTTCAAAGGGAGAGAATATGAACTGCTTATCAAGTTTCAGAGGCATTGTCAACACATTGAGCCAAAGGCGCTCTCAAACCACATGAAACTGAGATGAGTATGTACCCCCAGTCAGGAGTCATTGTAGCGACCTCTAAATATAAGAAGTCCTTATCTCTGAGAAGTCGACCTTTAGGGATCTCTTTCTGAATCCAATTTTCCTCCTGAAAGAGATGACAGACCCTCCAGTAAGTGTGGCATCCGTCCCACCTCTTCAAACACTCATGCCCTGAGGCCCCTGTCCTTTAAATAAAACCTCTGCTTGTTTTTAATTTCATGCTACTTCTTTCCACTCAGATGATCAGCAAAACAAAACCAGCAAACTAAAACTATGCACTTACTGAGTGGGGACATTACTTTAAACACGACAGCGTTGACTGGCAGGACCCAGAAAACGGGGCATCTTATCGCCATCATCCAGAGTCAATGTGGCTCCTTTTCCTCCGGTCTGGACCCTGTGTGTAGCACCATTTTATCTTGCAGGTATTTAATTGTGAGATCTGTCTGAGAGACCACAGTGCTGCTCAACTAGACAACATTGTTCAACCAGCTACTGCAAGTATAAAATACTCAACCGAAAGGCAACATTTAACCAAGTTCATACTTGCTTGGCTTAGAACCCTTTTGTTGAGTTACATTATTTTAATTAAATCCTAGTGGAAAAAAAAAATCCTAACGTTCAGAATGCAAAGATTAACCTTATTTCGCCTTTGAAATTGCAATGCTCACTATTTAAGAAAAGTTTCTGGAATAGTATCTGCACAGCACATGCCACCTGGTGAGGGCGTATATACCAAATGGAGCGTCTCATTACTGTCTACAAATCCCTGTTTCCTATTTCTCATAATTTTCAATAAAATTTGTGAAAATTACTTAATGGTAGTTTTAGAACGGATAACTCACTCCTCCAGACGTGAGGAAGAATGAAAGCTAAGAGAGATCTACTGCAATCACTAGTTTGCGTTTGGCGTGCAAAATTAATTTACAATTCAACTGGATGCTAATAGTCAAATAGTTGAGTGTCTTAGAAAATAATATCTCATATTGTTTACTTAAAGCCCAAAGAACTTGGCCACGACCGGTGAACTCATTTTATTAAATATGAGTTAGGCCTCTAAATTTCAAAGAGCAGCTTTTTTCAAACTTGTATGCAAGAATATGGGTCATATACCAGGTGTACCAATACCATTATAGCAGGCATTATCTCAAAAGTATTCTCAAGTCAGCTT
>NW_011888859.1:1005595-1010049 GCF_000151845.1 Pteropus vampyrus | reverse complement strand
TCCTCCGGTCTGGACCCTGTGTGTAGCACCATTTTATCTTGCAGGTATTTAATTGTGAGATCTGTCTGAGAGACCACAGTGCTGCTCAACTAGACAACATTGTTCAACCAGCTACTGCAAGTATAAAATACTCAACCGAAAGGCAACATTTAACCAAGTTCATACTTGCTTGGCTTAGAACCCTTTTGTTGAGTTACATTATTTTAATTAAATCCTAGTGGAAAAAAAAAATCCTAACGTTCAGAATGCAAAGATTAACCTTATTTCGCCTTTGAAATTGCAATGCTCACTATTTAAGAAAAGTTTCTGGAATAGTATCTGCACAGCACATGCCACCTGGTGAGGGCGTATATACCAAATGGAGCGTCTCATTACTGTCTACAAATCCCTGTTTCCTATTTCTCATAATTTTCAATAAAATTTGTGAAAATTACTTAATGGTAGTTTTAGAACGGATAACTCACTCCTCCAGACGTGAGAAAGAATGAAAGCTAAGAGAGATCTACTGCAATCACTAGTTTGCGTTTGGCGTGCAAAATTAATTTACAATTCAACTGGATGCTAATAGTCAAATAGTTGAGTGTCTTAGAAAATAATATCTCATATTGTTTACTTAAAGCCCAAAGAACTTGGCCACGACCGGTGAACTCATTTTATTAAATATGAGTTAGGCCTCTAAATTTCAAAGAGCAGCTTTTTTCAAACTTGTATGCAAGAATATGGGTCATATACCAGGTGTACCAATACCATTATAGCAGGCATTATCTCAAAAGTATTCTCAAGTCAGCTTGGGAAACTCTGATCTAGAAACAGTTAAGCAGATTTACTTAGACTTCGGAGACTTTTTAATGTGCTTTCTAAACATCTAAGGAAGATATCATCGTAGCATTTTCTAAAACGACTTACCCACAGGTACCCTTTTAGAGCCGCAGTTATTAACGTCCCCCCTAACTAAAGACAGCGGGATAAAGGCAATGTGTTTTAACACACAACATTTCAGTCAAATATTCCCCTACTTTAAAAAAGTTATAGTTGTTTTAAAAAGTATTAAAACTCCTGGGTTCTCTGGGAAAGTATGCAAAAGAAAACAAAGAGCTCTAAATCCGGTGAGGTGAGAGATCAACCACGCTGATTTCAGGCAAAGGGAATGTATAAGATCTCTGCTTGAGATGAAGGAAAAAGCAAGCACCACCTACAAACGACAGCAGTTCGCTGCGTGAAGATGGTCTACCAGAAGTCCATTACGAGAAATGCTGATCTTGTAATGTTTGGTGCCTCCACACTGCTTGGGTCTGTATTGTACTTAGGACGGCAAGAAGCTCAATAAATACAGCTGAAGAAACCTGTGAATCCTAGGCCATGCCTCTGACAGCACCAGCATCCTCCCCTGTGTGGAAACTGTACACAGCAATTGCAGGACAATGAGGCTCCCCACCTCAAAATGTGCCACCTTTCCTGGGAGTGGGGGTGACCCTAACACTCCTGGTTAAAGAGCCACTACTCACCCTCACAGAATCCAAAAATAACTCTAAGGGCTGAAATTGAAGAATTGTATTCTTTTTTTTTCTACCAATGGACATTAAACAGACAAACGAAAAAAGCCTTCCTAGTTACATTATGTTGGATCAATGATATAAGCCATCTAACATAGATCTTATTCCAAGGGATCACAGTTGAACTATGGTGTCCACTTGGAGGAAAAGACTAAGGAACCCAACAATTCAGAAGGTTCTTGTCCTAAGGACAGGGCTCTCGTGTGGCTTACACGCTTCTTAAACTTCAAAGCAGTGCTACAGTTCCATGTTTAACAGACAAGTAAGCCCCTAACATCTCTTGGTTAGTTCTTCGACGTTGGACTCTAGTGGAATGGGGGTTACATCTTGTCAAGTTAGACACCTCAGGATACAGACCCCTAAAGTTTATACCCCAGTATTATGACATGTCTCGCGAATGTCTGAGACAAGTTATTTTTCCGCCTTCTGAGCTGTTGCACCTACAAGATGTACAGGGCAAATCAACAGCCATCTGGACTTTGCAGGCCTCCGCAGATCCCAAACACAAACTAAAATGTTCCTGGGAAGAGAAGAATGAAAACAAGTAGCCTAAAAGCACAAGTTTGATGTTCTGAGTCATTTCTGAGAGTTCTCATGCCTAGTTCCTTTTGAGTCCCTGTACCAGTGAGTTCATAATAGTTACATTCGTGGTAGCTGTAGAAGTCAAGAACTCAATTCCCCCTTGATCCCTACACACCACATCATCTTCAAGTAACTGCTCTCCCATTAAGTGGCTGCTTCTCTCAAAGGGATCTGCAGTTGGTAGGGAAATTATCACATCCTTGCTTAAGAATTCGATAATACAAAATGCTTCGAAATCCACTGCATGCCATAGAAAGGCTAAACAGTTTCTTAGCCTGGCAGATAATTTTGACAAAAGAAGGAAACCAGCGTCATCAAGTAAAATTTAGATTTTACGGTTCAAAAAGTTTTCGATGCTAATAGGACTTCTTTTAATCAAAGACGTGTCTCCAAGACACGATATGAGAAACTTCACCACAGAGTCAGTAATGAGAAATATTCAGTGCCTGAACTTGGCACGATAAACTCCCATAATCCAAAACAAGGTGTACGTCTGGAGTTGATCAAGGGTCCATCACCTGTTTACAGTAGAGAAGGCAGAGAGAGGACAGGGGGAGACAAAAGAGGGTCTCTGATAAGCTCTTCTCCTGTCTTGAGACGTTTTATTTGCTGTTTGTTTGTTTGTTTGTTTGTTTTAATCAGCCCAAAGGTGGCAGGCATAAATTATCACCTCTTGCAGGTTCTATACCCTGTGGATGACTATGGTGTAAGGAGCTGGGAACAGAAGTTTACCTTAAACTTGGCCCAACACAAGCAACATTATTATTTAATTAGGAGGAAAACTGAGATCACTATCAAAGTTAAATGACATACATGATCAGCATGAAAATTTAGTGGCTGTACTGTCTTTGAACCACACTGCTTAAAATGATTAATTTTTTAAAAATCCAGTCAGAATTTATCGATTGCCCTGTTGTTCCTTCCATTCTGAGTCTGCGCTCCATTCAACTGAGAATGAACGAGAAACATTGTGTTATTTTCAACAGAAAAACTTAATTTGCAAAGATGGCTCATCTAAGATTATGCGATTTAACCAAGAATCAACAGTTGCTATCCTAATGTTCTACTCCAAATATTTCTAGCACAACCACTGAAACACTTACGATAACAGAAGAAAAAAGCAGCAAATTGCTAACCCACACAGAGTCGTGCTGTGTTTGCTAAGGGGCATCAATTGCTTCCTAGGCCGAATTCCAAACTGCTTCTCAATTGATTAAGTGTCTGCCTCACATCTTCGTCCTTCTGACGCCTGCTAAGCAGGGTTTCCACTGCCAGAACCTCTCCTGCCTAGAGCCGTTAGGATAGAAAGCCCTCGGCAAGGAAGGAAGGGGAGGGGGCCAGCAAGAGCTATATTAAGCCACCCAGAGAGACTTCCAGAAATGCCTCCTTCTATGTAAAAAAAAAAAAAAAAGTTTCCTGTACACTCTGGTAAGGATTATTTAAGAAAGTGATTAAACATTTAGCTCTGATGATGGATTCGAAGATGCCATTTTGGAGAATCCATTTAGGGTTTGTGGATGGTTAACAGCAGAATTAAAATGATAAATGGAAATTGGTTTCTCTGACGTATATGCTTAGGCCTGTGCTCCCCGGAATTCGGAAGGCCTGCCGCATGCCAAATAAGTGACGTGAGTCCAGTCTTGCAGCTTCTCAGGCAAAGCCAGTGTTTATTAGTAAGTCTGGTCCGAGTGCAACAAAGACTTTGTCCCAGCTCACTGAGTCATAAAAGGCCAGTCGTGGCAGGACCCTTCCCTTCACTGGTAAAAACGCTTGCTAGAGTGCTTCTGGGGGCCTAGCACAGCATCGTGCAATAATAAATGGAAAGAGCACGCTTTACAATTAGACAGACGGGGAGGGAACTCCAGCTCCGTCCTGAGACATCTGAGCCCATTTCTCAAGGCTCTGAGCTTCCATTTCTTCACCTTTAAAATGGGGATCAAACTTTGCAGAGTTGATGTTGTGGCCACAGCCCAACCCAATCCAATCAGAGTCACTGAGAAGGGCACCCAGGTGTTGGCAGTTTCTAGAGCTCCCCAGGTGACTCTGGGGCAGCCACTGTCCCAGCTGCATGATATTGACCAGAGGAACCCAACAATTGGTGAGTAGGGATACTGGATTAGGTCATTCGCAGCAATTGAAAACCAGCACTCAAAAGGAAAACAAATCAGAATGCAGGTGAGTTTATAGCAGGTAAATTTCCATGCGGAGGGAGGTGGTTTTCTATGCAGGTACGATTATAGGCAGGACCTGGGAGGAGTGACTTCTAAGGAAGGGGATGAAAGGTTACTTGCCGTGGGAGACGGGGAGGTAAAAACAAGA
>NW_011888859.1:1000215-1005545 GCF_000151845.1 Pteropus vampyrus | reverse complement strand
CATTTTGGAGAATCCATTTAGGGTTTGTGGATGGTTAACAGCAGAATTAAAATGATAAATGGAAATTGGTTTCTCTGACGTATATGCTTAGGCCTGTGCTCCCCGGAATTCGGAAGGCCTGCCGCATGCCAAATAAGTGACGTGAGTCTAGTCTTGCAGCTTCTCAGGCAAAGCCAGTGTTTATTAGTAAGTCTGGTCCGAGTGCAACAAAGACTTTGTCCCAGCTCACTGGGTCATAAAAGGCCAGTCGTGGCAGGACCCTTCCCTTCACTGGTAAAAACGCTTGCTAGAGTGCTTCTGGGGGCCTAGCACAGCATCGTGCAATAATAAATGGAAAGAGCACGCTTTACAATTAGACAGACGGGGAGGGAACTCCAGCTCCGTCGTGAGACATCTGAGCCCATTTCTCAAGGCTCTGAGCTTCCATTTCTTCACCTTTAAAATGGGGATCAAACTTTGCAGAGTTGATGTTGTGGCCACAGCCCAACCCAATCCAATCAGAGTCACTGAGAAGGGCACCCAGGTGTTGGCAGTTTCTAGAGCTCCCCAGGTGACTCTGGGGCAGCCACTGTCCCAGCTGCATGATATTGACCAGAGGAACCCAACAATTGGTGAGTACGGATACTGGATTAGGTCATTCGCAGCAATTGAAAACCAGCACTCAAAAGGAAAACAAATCAGAATGCAGGTGAGTTTATAGCAGGTAAATTTCCATGCGGAGGGAGGTGGTTTTCTATGCAGGTACGATTATAGGCAGGACCTGGGAGGAGTGACTTCTAAGGAAGGGGATGAAAGGTTACTTGCCGTGGGAGACGGGGAGGTAAAAACAAGAACCTGGTGAATGCTGGGAAGTCACCGCTGACGGGAAGAGGAGAGGAAGGTGGCATTTGATAAAAAGACAGTGACGACTCCTAACCGCACTTAGAGATCTCAGTGCCAGGATCGATCTGCTTGGCTCGAGATCTCCCTCAGGGTGCGCTCAACAGCATGGACGTGAAAGTGGAGATGATGTCAGGGATCGAGTGAGGGGTGTGATGGAGGTGAGGTGGCAGCGAGCACTGTTTCTCCACCACGTCCCGCCGGCCCAGCCTGGGACTTGGCTTATCCCGGCATCCAGCTGACGCAGTGTGGCGAGGGGTCTCCCATCCTGCCCTCCTAGCAGGTGCTCAGCAAAGATGACTCTCTGGCCTCACAGACACTGCCCAGTGTTCCTGTCACCCAAATGGTCCCAATCGAGCTACCTGAACTCGGTGGAGAAGGAACTCCAGAATACTAGTTCCTGCGAGCACTAAAATATTTTTTTCACAAAAAAAATAGTGACTATTCCATTTAAAATTTACTATTTTGAAAGGGGAAAATTTAATGGCCCTATCTTTCCAAATCTGGTGACTGAGATAAATGCTGCTTCCCTCTGAAAGTTTAAATAAAGAAAAATCACCATCATAATAGACATTATCACTATTCTTGGTGGTAATTACCCATTCACGCCAATCCCCCTCACGATTTGAACTCTAGTTAAAAAGCATAAAGATAAACAGATTGAAGAATGTAGTTAATTTATTTACTTCCAAACTAAAAGTGCCATTCTGTGATCCAAAGACTTAAAGAATTTGACAGCCTAAATTATTCCCTACCAAAGGATATGGTTTTGATAGAATAAGACGTTAATAAACAATATGAAATTTCCTCATTAAAAAAAATAGTGACTTTTCTAAGAACAGGTTCATGGTGGTCAATACTTCCGTCTAAACCGTAAGCTTCCAAACCATCTTGTTCAGATGCTTCTTCCCAAGTCATGCCTTTAGGACGATGAAAGTGTATTAAAACAAAACAAAACCAAAAACAAAATGATGCAAACCCTAAACATGCAAGTCATCATATTACCTAGAGGGCAAAGAATCACAATCCAGGTTATACCACAGAAATCTTTGCAAGTTTAGGATCTCTCAGCCTTGGCTTTGAACGAGCTGAGTGAAACTGATTCCTAAACACTGGAAAGTGACATCTGAGCAGCCCCATCACCCTCTTACGAAATTAGCCGGGCAACAGGATCGACGTTCAACAGCCCTTGTGCTTCATTTCTCTAGAAGAATCTAGCCAGGCCTAGACTGCATTAAGGAAGTCATTCTCAGGGACGACGCTTAGACAGAAAAATGGCGGCTGGTTTCTCTTCTCTTATCAGGATCTAACTCTACTGGAGGGAGAGAAGAGGCCTTTTAAAGAAGTAGACATGGTACGAAGCCTTTTCATTGGCAAAGTGCTGTGAAAACCATACCAACTACACGGTCTTTTGGTTTGGTTTGGTTTTATTTGGTTTGGTTTGATTGGATTTTGCTACCAAATCTATTCCCTCTCACTTCCGCTTCTGACACATACAGGGTGGTCAGAATATTCACTAATATATGGGCAGACACTCTAAAAAGCATTAGGTCTAGCCCAGCATCATAGAGAATTTGCAGAGAAACATAAAGCTGTAGCCCTATCTCTTCTCAGCATTTGGAGTGGGGAATATTAGCCTGAATCTCTTAATGTGCACTTGAAGAAAGAAAAAAAATGCCCTATGATGTCTAGTAAAAAAGAAAAACAAAAGGATCCTCCAGAAAAATATAAGCCTAAGAGAGAAAAGCACTTTCAGTAGGTGCTTAATTATTACTTGAATGTAAGTGATCTTATACAAGTGCATTTTCCATTACAAAGGGAATCTATTAACCTAATTCATAAATCATAAGGTATCCCTGTCAAAATAGCTTTTAGAGCTGCCAGCTATTACAGAGAACATCTAGTAATGCCATTAATACCTTAATTTTTAGCTTCACCAGTAATTCAGTGGAGCACAGAGCAGGTCCCATTCCCCACATAACACACTCAAGGGGTTCTTCTGCCCTGATTTAGGAGGCCAGAAGGCATTAACTTGGGAGAGGCCCATTCTGTCCTCCAAATGCAGAAGTTTTTACTTTCGAAAGAGGGTGGGCTGGGGGCGAGAGGAGTAAGGGACAATCAGATGTAACCCCCTAAAAATACGAATTAAGTATTTCCGGAGATCTCTGTAATCCTGAGTCATAACTGCCAATGTTAGAATGGCTCTTACTTTTGTTTTTGTGCCTATTGTTTGAAAAGTCGATTTTAACAGTGTGCCTTTAATAAAATACATTTACCACCCTCTCAGCTGGCTTCGCCACGCCAACAACTGTGGGATCTCGATCAAAGTCAACAGCGGTCTCTCTGCTTCGTGTTTGTTTTATTCTATAAAATGTAAGCCTTGAACTCTCTTGAGCTGTGAGCTCCAACCTTCTTTGAATCAGATCATGTTCAGGACTGTAAGTCAAGAGGAGCAAGTTACTCGGCTTTGACACCTGGACAGACAAAGAGTAGAAAGTGGTTTGTTTTGTCCACAGGTGCCTCAATAAATAACAAGGGGCACCTAAATGGAGATGGCTGATTCCTTAACCACTTGACAAAATACTTGTAGGCGAAGAAAATGATGTCTAGAAGTGGACACTTCAACTGCTAGTGAAAAAGTCTCCGACAGTCCCATTTGAGTGACTAGAAAGGGAAAACTGCTTTGTTTTTGTTTTTTAAGAATGCAAGCCAACACCTGGTCTAACTTGGGGTGGTGGTTCCTGATGAAGCAGTGTGGGCTGCTGTTGACCTTGAACTCTGAGAGCAAGTGAGGGAGAAACTATTTGGATACCAGAGCTAGGCAGACAGGTGCCAGCGTTCCCCAATGACTTTATTTGAAATTCAAACAAAATCCTTTCAACTTAATGCTATTCCTACAGCAAGTTTACCTACCTCTCTAGGAAAAAGGGCTGCGCCTACACCAGTGCCCTATCAATGACCCACTCTTGAAACTGCTGTTGCCTTCACCTTTTTAAAAATTATTTTCTACAGAAGATGATCATTTTATAGGTGTGAATGATTACAAAGCCTTTGCTCTTTTGGGACCAAATGCTAACTTACAGGAAATGATTGCCATTAAATTCAGAGAAGCTGAAAAATATATCAGCTCCCTTCACATAAGACTGTGCAAACAATTTGCCCTGCCCCCTACAACTCACTCAAATGGTAAACCGAAATACATTGACTATTTTGTCTGTTTTCTTTACATAATCTACCCTCCCCTTTTTGCAGGAAACTGATGCCCCGCCGCCTTCCCCAACCAAGAGTAGATTACGACTGGAGAAGTATCTGCAAAAAAGAACATTGTTTAAATACTCATCTCTCTGAAACTTGCATATTATTCTTCTAAAAAACATCCTTTTTTTCATTTTTTCCATAAAGTCTCCATTGAGGATTGTAAGCTCTCTGGTAATCAGCAGTTGGAAAAGGACACACACACAGAAAATGAAATGCAGTTCTCTGTGATGTGTAAGGTCACCTCCTGGCAAGGAAAACATAGTTCAATGGCAAACTCAATAAGTGAATCGCTGCCAAGACAGAAAAATATTATTTGGTTTCCATTCATAATGGGGAAGTAGTTTTGAAATTGAAAAGTTTTTATACCAATTAGGATAGCAAATGTCTCATAAAACCATTTCCAGTGATTGCCTCTAGGGAGTAGGGGACAGCATTTTGCTTTAGTATGTAAGTTTTTATGACGAAATTCATCTTACCAGTTCCCGATCATCCCCACTCTGCTGCTTCCTAGATTATGGTCTTCCCCCTCTTCTTAAACTCACAGAATCTTGCCTAGACTCCTACACGCTCACTCTGCATCTTGAATTTCATTCTCTTTATTGACCTTCTAAGTTCACTCTCCAAAGTCTCTGTATTGTCAGCTCAAGACGCTGTAACAAAACACCACGGGCCGGGCGGTGTAAACAACAGAAATGTATTTCTCAGTTCTGGAGGCTGAAAAGTCCAAGCTCAAGGTGCCAGCCAATTTGATTTCTGGTGAGGGCCTGCTTCTTAGGTCGAAGTTGGCCACCTTTTCACTGTGTGCTGCTCATCTGGTGAAGGAGCAAGGGAGAGAAAAACAGAACGAGCTCCTTCACATTATCCTTCACCTGTCAAAGTAGATTCTACCAATATCGGTGATGAGGCAGTGAAATCTGAACGTATATTTGTTCTGAACGTATATTTGGTGTCTTTTCTTATAAGGACACAAATCCTCCCACTCAGGGACCCCCCCTCTGTGACCTCATTTAACCTAATTACCTCCTTACAGGCCCATCTCCAATACAGTCACAGTGGGGGTTAGGGCTCCAACATGGGGATGGTAGGGGACACGCGCTGTCCACAGCAGGGAGTAATCACTGGAAGGGGCCATGAGGGAGGCTTCTGGAGCGCTGGGAGTATTCTAGAATTTGACCTGGGAGCTCTTTATGCAT
>NW_011888859.1:998394-1000165 GCF_000151845.1 Pteropus vampyrus | reverse complement strand
TCCACAGCAGGGAGTAATCACTGGAAGGGGCCATGAGGGAGGCTTCTGGAGCGCTGGGAGTATTCTAGAATTTGACCTGGGAGCTCTTTATGCATGTGTGTTCATTTTTTGAGAATCCATCAAGCTATACACATAACATTTGTACGCTTTACTGGATGTAAGTTGACCATAAACACACAAACCTGAAAATCCCCCAAACCATCCGTCCGGCTGCTAAGTGAACAATGGAATGAAGAAGGCCAAGAATGGAAGCGGAGAGGCTTCTACTGCATCCCGTTTAGAGCGAGAACCAGGGAGGAGACCCTGGATGGAAGGATCAACCTGAAATATGTTTTGGAGATGAGCCGATGGAAAAAGAACGACTTTGGAGCTTGGTTATGTCAGTGACAGTTTCTGAGCTTAGAAAGAACTCATCTCTGTTCATTGTTTTTAACCCTGGGCTTTCTGTCTTTTTATTGAACTGTCTCTGTGGTTCAGGCTAATCAAACTTGAATTCACTACTTATTTAATGCACATTATGTACCAGGGAATTTAAGAGAAATGCTGGGAATTTAAGAGAAATGCTGTCTCCACCCCAAGTAGTTAAGAGTTTTTGTCGTGGCCTAGCTGTCGCTAGCTTCCCACAGCAAAGCCTACATTCATGCTGGGAAAAAATTCAGAGGTGCCTGGTGAAGAACCTTGAGGATTTCTCCCTGATTATCTCAGGATTAATGGATCAAGTAAACAGAGAAGAGGCATCAAGGGGAAAGCAATTGCTTCAAAAACTCACCATGGGTGGTAACACCATTAGACTTCCACCAAAGGACCCTCAGATTAGAGACCCCCTGGCCCTTCCCTCCCCTACGGGAACCAAGAGGACAAACCTATCTGAAATTAACATCCCACCTGCCCTGGGACCCAAGACTATATTGTCCCCAGGGCAACCCCAGGCCAGCAGGTGGGGGCAGGGACAAAGCTTGGACAGTGGGCTGGACAATCACATGCACGTACGGGAGGCCCCTCAAGAAGGAAGGGCAGCCGGGAGTGAGAAGTGGACAGACTAGAGGCTGGAGTTCCCAGTATCACTACATTCTGACATAGAAGGTCTAGGGCTTGAGATTCTAAACTCAGACCTGGCCTTCTAGGTCATTATAAAGGTTTCATTGTTAAGACAAGAGGACCAGACATTTCACTTAACAGTTTATGAGCTTGATGCATGGGTCTTTATCTGTATTCTTGCCCTGGGCCCTGCAAATGTTGAGGATAAACTTATATGACCAGCCCAAGGCCTAAAGAGAAAAACTGAGCACGCTTCATCAGAGTAAGCCCAAAAGGGTAAAAAGTGCAATCTGGGGCGCCAGACCTCCAGTACGCCAGCGCAGGCTTCACTTCCTGGAGTTGTGTGGCCTTGGGCAAGTTGTTTTACCAGTCAGGCTGTGCCTCAATTTCCTCATCTGGCAAGTACGGTTAATAGTACCTACACCTCTTAAGGTTGTTGAGAGGAGTTAACATACATAAAGTACCTGAAACATGGAAAGCACTATACTGAAGAATTTGCTAAGTCAGGACTGGGGCTTTCCCTGGATACCCACTCCCTATGTGTAAGAAACTTACTTCTAAGGGGAAACACTCTGAGCAACTCCACTCACTAAAAAAAAAATCGGAAAAAAATTGTTAGATGAGAGAATGCTTGCAGAGGTGAAAACATAAACCATGAGTTTTGAAGCACATTAAATCCCCAGTAGATAAAGTGGGCAATAAATACTGTGCATAACATGAAATTAAATTAGTC
>NW_011888859.1:989552-998344 GCF_000151845.1 Pteropus vampyrus | reverse complement strand
TACGGGAGGCCCCTCAAGAAGGAAGGGCAGCCGGGAGTGAGAAGTGGACAGACTAGAGGCTGGAGTTCCCAGTATCACTACATTCTGACATAGAAGGTCTAGGGCTTGAGATTCTAAACTCAGACCTGGCCTTCTAGGTCATTATAAAGGTTTC
The DNA here is from genome assembly GCF_000151845.1 of Pteropus vampyrus. Taxonomy (NCBI): domain Eukaryota; kingdom Metazoa; phylum Chordata; class Mammalia; order Chiroptera; family Pteropodidae; genus Pteropus; species Pteropus vampyrus. The sequence continues at coordinate 998,190 of NW_011888859.1, read as the reverse complement.
ATTGTTAAGACAAGAGGACCAGACATTTCACTTAACAGTTTATGAGCTTGATGCATGGGTCTTTATCTGTATTCTTGCCCTGGGCCCTGCAAATGTTGAGGATAAACTTATATGACCAGCCCAAGGCCTAAAGAGAAAAACTGAGCACGCTTCATCAGAGTAAGCCCAAAAGGGTAAAAAGTGCAATCTGGGGCGCCAGACCTCCAGTACGCCAGCGCAGGCTTCACTTCCTGGAGTTGTGTGGCCTTGGGCAAGTTGTTTTACCAGTCAGGCTGTGCCTCAATTTCCTCATCTGGCAAGTACGGTTAATAGTACCTACACCTCTTAAGGTTGTTGAGAGGAGTTAACATACATAAAGTACCTGAAACATGGAAAGCACTATACTGAAGAATTTGCTAAGTCAGGACTGGGGCTTTCCCTGGATACCCACTCCCTATGTGTAAGAAACTTACTTCTAAGGGGAAACACTCTGAGCAACTCCACTCACTAAAAAAAAAATCGGAAAAAAATTGTTAGATGAGAGAATGCTTGCAGAGGTGAAAACATAAACCATGAGTTTTGAAGCACATTAAATCCCCAGTAGATAAAGTGGGCAATAAATACTGTGCATAACATGAAATTAAATTAGTCCATCAACATGTGGACAAATATTTATCTGCTCTCATAAACTAAAGGAATGCAAAACCCAAGGCAAACTTAAGACATTATCTTTCACCTGTCAAAGTAGATTCTACCAATATCGGTGATGAGGCAGTGAAATCTGAACATATATTTGTTCCCAGGGGCATCAAAATTAGCATAACTTGTGAAAGCATATCCTTTAACAAGCTTCTATCCAATCTGTAGAAGGAAGCTCGCAAGTTAAGCCACCTACCTGAGCTAAGTGATGAACTAGGGATTCAAATCCATGTCTACAAAACACATGCTCCTTCTACTTTGTCATGAAGCCTGGAAGTTTACCCAAATAAATAATATAAGGAGAGCACAGAAACAAAGCTGTGCCCGGCAGAACAGAAATAAGCTATCAGTGTGAACACCAGCACATAAAAAGAATGCTTAGTTAACCGTATTTTTTAAATGACATGGAAACATAAGAGGTGGCTATTCTATAAGTGAAAACAAAATGGGAGTGTTTGACCCTAACTGCAACGCAATAAAAATTCATATATTTAAAAATTCGTAAATCATGAATTTAATATAATGAAGTAAATAAACATGAATGAAAAATCTATATGCCAAATTGGGGGTATCGTGAATATTATACAACGTATATAAGATTATCACTTTTTAAAAGAAAAGAGACATTTAGTCAAATTATGAAACATTAGAGCTTGAAGTATTCCTCTTCAAGATCACCTAAAACAGTCCCTTCATTATACTGCTGAGAACCGAGCCCCGAAGAATGTTACTTGTCCATTTTGATAAGATAATACCAGGGAATGCAATCTTTCAGTAAAGTGGAACAATCCCGGCTGTTATTCCATGAGTTAGAATAAGATTCTGGGCTGGGCGCTCGAGGCCGCTGACTTTCAAGGTTTGTTATTCTCAATTTTCAAGCCCACTAGCAAAGGTTTGTTTAAAAATTTATTCAAGGAATTTTAGAAAATGAGAACATTTTGATGTTTTAAACTCATTGGTCTAAGCTAAGTCATGAACTAGACTAAATAACTATAACACCAAAATCACCACTGCGGAGAGGAAGTGATCTCAAACACAACTGAGTTCAAAGAATGGGCTTTTCCAAAACCCTGAGTCCAATCAGGTTTATGATTCCTCTCTGATAACAATAAACTACACCTGGTTTCCTCTTCACTTTGTGTCTAGCCACATTCATACGTTATAGACCCAGAGATTATCTTCGATATAGAAATTAACATGAAATTAATTCATGAAATCTTTTATATACTATCTTGTGATACATTTTCATCATTGTAGGTTTTAAATAAAATATGGAAAAGATGGGCAAATTCTACTATTCCCCCTTCCACAGCAGTAATAGAAATATTTGTTCCCTGATTCAAAAAAAAAAAAAAAAAAAAAGACATGTAAATCACTCTTCTCAAAAAAAAAAGAGAGAGAGAGAGAAAGAGAAAGAAAACTAAAGCGCATGCACACACACACACACACACACACACACACACACACATTTATGAGCTATTCCCCAAGGATCTGAAAAGGGAAGGCTTAACATGTCTCATATATTTCAGTGATTAATGCTTTATTTAATATTAGGAAAAATACCAGTCGGGAGAACCAATACAGTTGAAGAATAAATTCTTACAAAATCCACACATTACTTCTCACATTTATTCCTATGTATATTCTTAGTAGCATTTAAAATGCTTTTTATGTTTGTTCAAAAAGAACAAAGCTAAATAAGAAGTTGGATTTATAGGCCTATTTAAATATAGTATACCAAAGAAAATGGTTAAGTAGGAAGCAATAGTCTCCTGTGGGTTTAAGCCTTTTTATTTTGTTAAGAAAACTGGTTACTTTTAGGGCGTATTAGTTAACTCATCCAATAAAGATATCTTGGGTGTCTATTATTTATCCAGCATCAAACTCTGAGTAAAAGAAATTTAACAGGTATTGTTTCAAATTATTTCACTTCTACAAAGTTGTCCTGTTAAAACATCTAGATGTCTAGAAACAATATACCTTGAGTCCTCTTTCCATACATTTTACATCTTAAAAAACTCTTTTTAAAGGAATAGATCCAGAAAGTGAGTTTTACCTCTATGGGTGACTATCATAAGAATTCTCCACATGTCATACTACGGCCATGCCACCCTGAACAAGCCCGATCCCATCTGATCTTGGAAGCTAAGCAGGGTCGGGCCTAGTTAGTACTTGGATGGGAGACCATCTAGGAAGACCAGGTGCTGTAGGCGTAAAAAATAAAAAAAAAAAAAAATAAGGGATTGTAAGCTGACAAGGTCCTTGCAATCTGTGAGGTCAACCAAGGGTTGCCTCGCCTTAAAAAAAAAAAAAAGAATTCCCCACGCACCAAAAGATAAAATCCAGGCTTTCTTTTAAATTAGGAACATGAATATTGCTGGGTAAAGCATTCCAGTCTATGTAACATTTATAATTGACAAGCGTTTCCCGCAGCCCCATCCATCAAGAACCACGCTCAGACGTGTGCTCAGCATCTCCACCTGCTCCGACGGAAATCTGGCGCCCAGTATGTGGAACCCACCTTCAAACAGCTGCAGAAGTAATTACCCCTAGGAAAGGATGGATTCATTTTCTTCCGTATCTTTGAAATTTTATAAGCTGCTGTATTTGTTTTTAGCTTGGTCTGTTTTCTTAACTAAATGACCAAGAGCAAGATTTGCTTAAAAATTGCCGAAATCGAGTATGTGCCTATAGAAACACACACACACACACACACACACACACACACACACACACGAAGAATTCCACCTCAAAACTGCCAAGAAAACTCAGTCCTTCCATATCACTCCATAAAGGATAATCTTTTAAAGGAAGGGTCCCTGTACCTATCTAATTGAATAGATAAATCAATAAAAAGGGATGATGACATCAATGGGCTATCTGAATCTTTTATAAAAGCATATGATTGTGATAAAACACAATCAGTGACTTCCTAGGGTGGGGTGAGGAGTTGGCAAAATAAATGATAAATAAACAAGCGCCTCCAGGTCTGTGATCTCCTGATGCATTGTGCTCTAGGAGCCACTCCCAGCCCTGCTGGCGTCCCTTTGTGTGAGGCTCAGGGAGGAAGGTTCTGTCCAAAGGAGACTGGCTGCTGCGGTGACACGTTCAGAGCTGGGAGCGAACCGCAGCCCTTCAAGTGACAAAGCTAACTCAAGTTTCATTAGCCATTCTTTCTCTGTTCCACTAAAGCCCAAAGCAAAATCAGAAACATGCAGTCGAATGTATTGGTACCTATGAATATGTCTTAATCACTTTTAACAAGAAACAAACACTCGGAGGAAGAAATCTCCATTTTCAACTCCTTCCTGGCTCTACTACCCAGCATTTGCGACAATGACTCCAATCACCAGAACACTGGCTACACACATCAACTTTCACAGTTTTAGCTGTGCTACATTTAAATTTTGTTCAAGATTTTCAAAAATGTGCAGGAACATGGAAGGATAAAAAAAAATACAAGATTTATTGGGCTACACCGATCATTGTATTTCAAGGTCTCTTTAGGTGCAACTATAATTACGTTTACACACAAAATTGCAGTCTAACCAATTTGTTAACCAACAATTGTTAGACCAAGACAAACGGTCAGTGGCATCGTCGATTAATAATTATGTTCAATCTAATTTTTATTGACTAGTTATTTTCTTCCTGCAAAGATGAATGCCAAACAATTAAACAAAACCAGTCTAGATGTCTAGATAATTAGAACAGTTTTCCAAGTCAGTGTGGCATTCTATTGGTTTAATCTGCATAAAGTCTCTCGACAAAAATGAGAGTAAAAACAGCCTTTCTGCAGTCTCACAGTGATAACAAACGTACAACTTGGCAAGTAGAAAATGAAATGCAGGTGGTTCTCATGAGGCAGATGGCAGGAAAATAATTCTATAAAATCTTACTCCTTCCCGTGATAGTGTCATAGTATAAGATTTATTTTTAACATTCAAATAACTAAGTCAATGTAAAATATTTCGATTAAAAAAACAACTAATGATTCATTCGAATGTCTTCTACAACGAAATGTGAATTTTAGAAACGTGATCTTATAATGGGTTTCTCGGGGAAGGTCTCAGTCAAGCTGTTTTATCACCTTCTTGGAGGGTAAATGCATTTTCAAAGATCTAGTCAACTGTTTTTTTCCCTTTGCTAGAAGTAAAACGCACATGAATTCTTAACAGAGTTACAGAGGGCTCAAAATGGCAGGTAAGTAATACAATTGGCCTCACGGCTTCACCACATATGGGTCAAACAGGTTTGTGAAAACTGGCTTAGAATTCTTACCTCTATTTTCCTACCGACAGTTCCATGAACCTGAGTTTGGTAGGCATTTTTTTTTTTTCTTTTGAAGTTAGAAACCATCTACGAAATTCTGAAATGGCACCAAGTCACAAACATTCCTTTTTTCTAACAATACACAAAAGAGTAATGGTTGTATTAATTTGAGACTTCTATTTTTTAGCTCTGCTTTTTAATCTTTCTACAATTTCTAATATCTATATTTATAATGCTTAAAGACCCCTACCTGGCTTGGGACAGAATTTGTTTTTATTTTATCGAATAACTCACAACTTCCTTCAGGGGAAAAATGAACATTTATGACAAAATATTTCTGATACACTTTAATGAAATTAAGATGAATTATTCTAGTGAACTACCTCCCTGCAACCCGACCCCTCCCACCTCCTCCACCATCACCACTCGCATCCAGTTGATCTTCAGGATCTGAGGGGAACCACCTTGATTCCATCCTTTTAACCAGCCTAACGATCATTATCTAGCCATTCTCTTGTTCTATTAAATGTCTCTACCAAGAGGAGTCTTTGAATTGGCCTGCTAGAGGTTTCTTTCCATGAGGTAAGTCTGAAATAAAAATTAGATATATATGCTCATAACCTTATTACTGGGGGAAAAAAAATTTCTTACTTTAAGGGGCGGGGGGCGGGAAAAGTGGGTAAAATAGAAAAGCTCTTCCATACAGAAGAATGTCAGATGTAGAAATGTAGAAACAATGATGGCTGAGAACCATTTTGCAACCCCGAATGTGATTCAGGCGAGGACCACCGATGGATGCTAAAACACTGGCAACAGAATAATGGGCATCCAACTATCACATTACCCCACGGCGAAAAGCATGTCTTTCTGATGAAGAGATCTGGGGAGAACCCTTAATCAAATCACCAAGCTTCACATCACCTATAACGGGGCAGCGTGGCTCCTAGTGTGAAGTCATAGTTAAGTAGTCAATCTCGGGTGGGTATATTCTGGCTAAGAATGTGCAGCCTGAATGCAATCATAGAAAAACCAATCTGACGACTCTACTACACAAGAAATTGGCCTGGGCTGTTCATAAAAATAAATCCCATGAGAAACGAGAAGGCAGGAGAAGTGTTCTAGTTTGAGAGACTTTAAAAAGAAACATAACTGAGTGCAGTTTGGGAACCTTGATTACATCCTGGATCCAATTTTTTTTTTTTTTTTTTGTAAATGCAGGTATAAAATGTATTTAAGAGATAACAGGGGAAGTTCGAATATAGACTCTATCAGACAGTACCATTAAATTAATATTAATTGATAATGGTACTGTGGATAAGCTGAAGAATGTAGAAATTTATTCTTAGGAGACAGTGCTAAATCCTTTAGAAGCCAATTATTTTGATGTCTTAAAGTTTCAATAAAACAAAAGGTTACAAATAAAAGAAGGAAAGCAAACCTGGCAAAATGCTGATGACTGGTGAATCTTACAAAAGAAACTTACAAAAGGAACTTTCTGCGTACTTGATGAGAAACATTTAACCAATAGAAATTCTCACCACTATCACCCCTCCCCACCAAGAAAACATTATTTGGGCAACTCCCCCATCTAGAAACAGTACTTATCTTTAAGTCAGAACTGTGAGAACCATTTTTGCAGAAAATCACATGCTTTAATAGCCAACAGTGCACAATGCATAATGTTCACTTGGACTCATCGTGGTGCCTGTCATACATACATCGTTTCAGAAGGCATCTTTAATTTTTAGCTTTACTTGAGTGTATAAGAACAACAGAAATTTAGTTCACTAAAAAACGAATGGGATCAACATCATCAGCTCTCAGAGAAATGCACATCAAAACCACAACAGAGATCACTTGACACCCACTATCATCAAAAAGGCAGATGACAAGTGGTGGGAAGGATGTGGAACCCTCTGACACTGCTGGTGAGAAAGTAAACTGGTGAGGCTGCTTCGGAAAATAGTCTGCTAGTTCCTCGAAAGGTTAAATGTTGAGTTAACACATAACCCAGCAATTCTACTCCGAGAAATTAAAACATATGCCCCTCAAAACCCTGTACACCAGTGTTCATAGCAGCATTACTCATAACGGCCAAAAAGTGCAAACAATCCAAACATGCATCAACTGATGCATGGATAAATAAAATGCGGGGTATATCCATATCGTTTGGCAATAAAAAGAAAGTATTGATATATGCTATAACATGGATGAACCCTGCAGACATTACACTAAGTGAAAGAAGCTAGATGTAAAGTCCACACACTGTATGATTTCATTTCGATGAAATGTCCCGAATAGGCAAATCTTTAGAGATAGAAAGATTAGTGGTTACCAGAGCCTGAAGGGAGGGGGAAATGGGTAGTGATTGCTAACGGGTACAGGGTTGCTTAAATTGATTGTCATGATGATTACACAACTCTGTGAATGTACTAAAAATCATTGAATCATTAAATGGTGACTTATAGGAGTTGTGAATTATATCTTTATAAAGCTGCTATTTTAAAAGCCCGGAACAATTAACATTCTTCCGGCAATTGCGACCAGGACTAGCTCAGAGGGAAAGTTACCCATAGATATCTTCCTGGAGTCAAGGTTATCTGCTCCAGATCTCCATATTATGCTTCTTGAGCAACAGCAAAATGTCATGACAAGCAGATTTAAGTGGTGTCGATTCCTAAGAAAGTAAAATAACATGCTTTAATTTACAAAAACCTCTCTGGATATCTTAGAAAGTTTTTATGATAGAAATAAGCTCCTTTTCCACTAACTTTGGAGGGGAAGACTGACCAGCATGACAAGTCTAAAGTGCTATTGAGAAGCCAAGTCACAGCACCAATACATGCATACATACATACATACATACACACACATACATATATATACATACATATGCACATACCTACCTACATACATACATACATACATACATACATACATACACACATACATACATACATACAAGTGCTATTGAGAGAAATTCTGCACTAAATAAATTTTAGGAAGGACATCTAAAACTTGAGGGGGGGAATCTTAAAAATTGGGTGACATTTTGGAGTTATCCTACATCCCTAAATGGGCAGTTACTCATAAGGCTATACCTGTCTTCAAAAAAGACAGCTCAATCTAAGGAGAGCCATTTGCAGTGTCTATATTCAAATGTCTACAGAAAACTTTTATGAAAAAGGTTTCACCTCAAATTGAGTATCTCTCATCTTGACCATAAGTTTTAAGCATTAGACACAAAATATGTCCCACGCCCAGTATCAAGGACTCTTAAGTACAGCATCCTTCAAGCATTAGCACAAAATTCACATTATACCAAACTTTGATGTGCCCCTAATTTTTATTTTCTTTCCATAATATTAAAACGAGGGTTTGAAAGTTAATCAAATATCCTTCGAGTTATAAACACACGTCTGTTCCTAAGGCTGCACAGAATTGGAAGTTTCCATATACTACAGGTACTTGGTTAGATGTCATACCTTCCCCCTTGTAAGCAAAAAGGTCAATACTGACAGATTCTCACTAAATTTAGATATATACAGCTGCCAGTTTTATTTTTGTTTCAAATACACATACTTGAGAATATGTCCCATTGTTTCGATAACAGTGATTTGCTTGGTCCCATAAGAAGGTTCCTCGATGTAGCTTAGCAGGAAAGGAAAAGATAAAGGGGGAGAGGGGG
>NW_011888859.1:986378-987637 GCF_000151845.1 Pteropus vampyrus | reverse complement strand
TAAAACCATAAACGTTTCCCCAAGTTATCACAAATTCTTTGCATGTGTGCTCTAAGGACAATGATCAGGTGTATATACCACATATGTTTTACTAACGGATCTTTCAACATCTCAAGACAGTGGTAAACACTTACAATAAACATTTTATGGAATATAGTTTTCTTTCCCTTGTATTATTTGTTTGTTGAATTTCCAGAACTAGGATCACTAGAACAAAAGATGTGAAAACTTCTAAGGCTCAACGCATTGCCAAGTTGCTTTATAATTTGATTTTTTTTTTAAGTGCAGGAACTGCTGCATTTCGTCAGGATGTCTTTGTTCTATCATATGAGACACACCCCTCCATCCCTGTCCACAGACTCAGGGACCTCCTCTTGTCATGTGCTGTGTGCCTCAAGTCTGTCTGTACTAGTGCCCTCTTTATTCCAAAACATTATCACCATACCTACGTTTGGGAAAGACATACTCCAGCCTTCACCTTCTATTCTAAGCTTTCTATCATATGTCAATTTGAGATGTCTGCTTTCATCTCTTAGTCAAGCTGATAAAATATTAACTTGGTCAGGCCAAGGAGAGTTTTACAGCAGGCAACTCTTACTAGGATGATCAATTATGTTTATTCAACTGCATGTTCAGCCAGACCATATTTCAAGAGAGTTGCTGATCTACTCAATTTTGTCAAATCTCTTTGGTGAAATCCAGAATCACCATCAGTCTAAGAACCGGAACAACAAAAGAGACCAAGAAAGGGAGAAAGAACAAGAACGAAAAGAATAATAAAGAAAATGAACCCAAGCTGACTCCGAGGGATCGCCCATTTTTTTTTTTTCTGTTGAGCAATCCATTCTGGGCCAGGAAGAATGATGATGATGATGATGATGATGATGATGATGATGATGGTGATGATAATGTTCCTTCTGACGAGGGACACTGATGGGGGATGGATAGGTAATGAGAAACAATGGCTTTTAAATACCTATGTACGTTAGATTTTTAACAAGCATTATTATTCTTAAATCTTGAACTGAGTGACCCTTCTCCCAGAAGGTTAATGTATTAAATATTCAAGTTCATTTTCTTCTGTTATATTTTAAGTCTACTGGATTGAAGTTAGTTTAGCTAATGGATTTAATGGGTCATGAAATCCCTACTGTGACTATTTAAAGTTCAGATAGCAATAGGAGTTTCCTTCCTAGACTTTGATTTTTAAAAATTTTTTAGAAGGGGCCCAACGGGATTTCTATAATAGAAAAGCTTTA
>NW_011888859.1:976386-982248 GCF_000151845.1 Pteropus vampyrus | reverse complement strand
AAAAAAAAAAAATTATAAACAGCTTTAGAGAGTTTTTTCTTTTTGGAGGGAAGAGAAGGCAAACAGAAGATTTTCTAAACTTTAGTTAATTCATACCAGATAACTGCTTGTTGAAAATGAAAATGCTAATAGATCAAATCTTTGACCATATTTCTGCTTCAGACAGAATTCTCACAATAAAAACAATTCAATAATGGAATAAACATATAGCCCAAAATACAATTATGCTTTTACAAAAATATGATCAAGGTGCCATAGTCTACAACTAAAGATGTCCAAGGTGGTGGAAAAATGACTTCAGTTACGCAGACACTTCTCCGAGGCCATGCTACTATACCACGAAGGAAAGTATTTAAAAGTAAGAGCTTCCCTTTACTACCATGTTCACTGACTGAATGTAGGAAAAATATATAGAAGATCAAAAGAAAACATCTAACACACCAATGGTTTTTGTCTTGTTCCCCAACCCTGCATAGGATTGCTTTATAGAGGTAGACAATTAGAAAGCGGAAGTACCAAAGTGTCAGGTACTTCCGCTTCCTAATTGTCTATCTCTATAAAGCAATCCTATGCAGAGAAAAGTGGCATTTGAAGACCAATGTTGTGGTATATTGCATAAGATCATTAAAATTTGGGAACGAGGAAAAGATGTGAAGAAGCAGAACCAGAATCAGTAGCACTTCCTGATGGCCTAGATATCGGCACCATTTGCAAGATGGTGAGGACACCGGAGGGAGTTGATGGTCACTGCCTGGGCCTGGCATTCAGTTACACTCAAACAAAGGAGAAAAATGAGTGGTGCTGACTTTTATTTAGGTCTAGGACCTGTCTCCAAACCCAAAGAGCTCTTACAGCCTAGCATCAGCTATCTCCAGGCCTGGATGGCGTGGGAAGAGTGAGGGCACGATCTGAAACAACTGGCTGGCCAATAAAGACGAATCGTTTGCCGTTTACTTGACAGCAGAGATAGTAATACATCCTGAAATACCTAGAAAGGCAGAGTGCGTTGGGATCTTAGGAGCTAATACCCCAGGTGTTAACACTAAAGACATCTCATCATAGCCACGGTCTGTTCACATGGCAGTGCTCTCGTACCTGGGAGCTGAGCATATCAAGGAAGACCTCTAGCATCGAACTCGAGAGCTGGCGAAACAAAAGCTGCGCTTCTGGGTTAAATGTTCACTTTGTTGTCTCCTTTTTAAAATGGGGATGACACCGCTTACCTCACGGAAGTGAACAGCTGTTTAGAAAAGGGAAAAAGCAAGAACAAGCTGCCAAAAACCACCTGCTACCCAACAGGTTCCTGAATCCAACACATTTTTGGTGAGTTGAAAGTCACTGAGGGAAGGAACTCTATTTTGTACATTTGTATACGCACCTGACGATTAAGGTTTACGCAATTAGTTCATTCTCCACGGGTTTCAACCTTATAATTAACAGAGTAAAACAACTGTGTTAGGAGCCCTTAAACATAGGCACAGCACACAAAACTGACACATCCATCCCATCTCTCACTCATGTCAAGTTAATGTTTTGTGAGAATAAACATAAGAAGTTACATTGAAGAAGGGCCAATAAGGGGATATATTAAACTTTATATATATATTAAACTTTAGATATATACATATAAAATACATATATGTTCATTTTAAAAATAAAGTTTTAGCCTACAGCCATACCACCCTGAACGTGCCCGATCTCGTCTGATCTCGGAAGCTAAGCAGGGTCGGGCCTGGTTAGTACTTGGATGGGAGACCACCTGGGAATACCGGGTGCCGTAGGCTTAAAAAATTAATTAATTAATTAAGTTTTAGTAAATATTTATTATGAAGGAGGAATCAGTACTTTATGCCTAGATTGAGTTGCTTTCACTTAAATGGCCTCAAGCAATCTTAAAAGAATAGCCCTACATTGATTGTTAGGTTTTACAAAGGAGCAACTTTCTTAAAAATCTAGCTTAGTTTTACAGTCCCAGAATACAGTTATTTGCTCTGATTTGCTTTGATCAGGCTCAAGGAAAAAAATACATCAGTGTCTTTCCCAACTTCTTATCTGAGGCCGAAAGAAGCCAGCTGGTCAGCTCATAGCAAAGGAATCATAAGCTTTGGGGATTTTTCCTTCATGACCATAAAAAGCAACAAATGGGTGACATTTCCCTTTACTCTTATTTGCCAGAGGAAGAATTTGCAACTCCATTCAAGAAGGCTCTGTTTCGACCTTCCCCTGATCTTAGTTCAAGTTCACATACGGTTACAATACCTCCAGTATTCACTGCAGGAGTTGGAAAGGGTTTAAGGAACACAATAATTTACAGCATTTCACTCCACAGTAGTCTAATTGTCTTTGGCCCCAGAAAATATGGTTACGGGAGAGTCTGAAGGCATAATGCGGCTTGCACTGGGATGTTTAGCCCTAAAAGTACTTAATTAAGTGCCATGGAAATTGAGTCTATAAACAGTTATTAGACTTATTGCAGACTGAAAATGAAAACTAAATCTGATGTAATTATCTGAATTATTTGAACAATGAAATCAATCCAAAGTGTACTCTATCCCTAAAATTTTAATGATCTTTATTGTTGCCTCAATACTCTACTTCTTCCTCTCACCTCCCTCCAAATGTACCAATCAGGTCTAGACGTAATTTAATAAGGATATCGAAATATGAAATGTTTCATCTGAGGATACTGTGAGGCATTTCCCAAATCACACACATTTAAAAGCTAAGACATAGTTCTTATTTTTTCCATTTTAACCAGAGAGTAAGAATCTTTCTACATGTGATTAATTTAAAAATTAGGTATATAAAAAACACAATCATTTTTATATGAATGAAATAAAAATCCAGTAATAATCTTTGCTCCCTGCCAAAAAAGAGAGCAAATACCCTTAATATCTCAGAATTATTTTCTCAGTCTCGGATCAGAAATATAAATTGAAGTTTGAAGTCTCCACCTACATCCCAACAGATGTAGATGTGGAATCCAATTAACAACTGGCTTCGTACTGGTGATTACAATACATGCAGAAGTCGCACCCTAAAAATCAAAACTCTCCACAGCAAAGCCACCGACCTTTCCAAACTTCTCCATCGCTACTCTCATTGTGCTCTCCTCTCTAGCCTGGCATTTCTTAATAGTATTTGGGTAAAATGCATACTATATATCCCCTTTGGGAGAGGCATAATTAACAATATTAACATTTTAAAGGTTCTGAAAAGTCTTGCCGTTAAAAAAAGAATCCTTAACCCAACTTTTCCTAGACTATTTTTCCCTCAGTATCTCTCCCAATATGATGAGGCTCCCTCGGCTCACTTTTTATTGTACTGTATTTATTGTATTGTATTGTATTGTATTTATTGTAGTGTAGTGGATTGTATTGTATTATTTTCTTGCCTCTTCTCGAGCATCTCATTCTTCAAAAATTCAGCATCGATTTCTACTTCCTCTGTCTTAGCTCAGGCTACTATGACAAACTATCATACACTGGGTGACTCAGACCATACTTCTTTCTCACAGTCACGAAAGCTGGCAGTCCAAGATGCAGGTCCAGGCAGATTTAGCTCCTGGTGAGAGCTTTCTTCCCGGTTTGCAGAAGGGCTCCTTGATTACAAGAAAAGCTCTTTTGTGTCTTTTCTTACAAGGCACTAATCCCATGAGGCTCCACCCTCACGACCTCAGCACCTCCTAAAGGCCCCAGCTCCTAACACCATCACATCAGGGATTAGAGTTCAACATGAATTTGGGGGGCAGGGCGGAACACATTCTGCTTGTAGCATCCTCTACACCACCTTTCGTGGTACACCAGTATGTGCTCTCTCTTGCCTTCGGGGCCTGTTATGTTTGTGTCTCTTTTCGAGCTCTTAGCTACAACTCATGGCAAAATACGGTTTCCACAAGCTCGTTAAGTCCACAGTGACTGCGGGCACTAAAGTCACACGTGGTTACAGGGGACTCGGTGGGTTCCCTGAACTTCATTTTAAAAGGAACTAATCTTCCTGTTCTTTCTAAATATACTTACATATCACCCATCTGTTTACTCTCTAAATAATTTTTATTCCGAGATCATGCAGTGAAGAGAGAACACTTATCAATCGCATCTCCAGATTTACTAGCCACTAAATCTACAGCCCTAACTTTTATTTCTGGTGTGGGGAGTGCAGGATCACGTGTGGTGAATCTGTTACTTTTAGTCCAGCTCTCCTAGAGGCTGAGAAGTTCATTCAGTTACCTAATGTGCTTAAGACTTAAAGCATCCTGGGTAAGGAATAAGCAGGGATCAGGATCACAGCAACTGCTTGAGAAACTTTCTCTGACAAATGTACTTTAAACCATGACCTACTTCCCCGAATACTTAAGCATTCTTTGCATTCCTCCCTGTCATGCAGGATTGTTTATCAGGCACAGTTCCAGAAGTGACTTGAAATCTCTCGTCACTGTTGCAATTCTAGATAATACTGTAGGTCCTCTGGTCACCACAGAATCTCCATTATAGGACAAAAACCTTTTGAGCATTCAAGAGACCTTAATATGTCCTTAATGAGTGTCAAAAGAACCAATCTTCATTTTAATCAAAGTAAAACAAATTTTCTATATTGTAAACAAAAGAAAGACAGATCTAAAACTGTCACCAAATTCAGTTTCAATTGAAACTCCTGAAGGCTTTTCGAAGAAAAAAAATCAGATATTAAAACCAGTCAACTGGGTTTTGGACCCCATTACCTACTGTCAATTATTTACATTTTATACACTAGCTTTCATCAGGATTGGAGAAAATATCTTAATAATCAGGACTGGTTTCAGTAAGCTTCAGCGGTGACATTTTTCACTGTTTTTCAATAATGTAAATCATATAAAACAGAGAATAAGGACGAACAATTCCATTTAAATATTTACATCCATATTACATGAGTCAGGAACTCATGTCTAAGTATTGGTTAAATGTGTCATTTCTGAAATAATTAAGAAAAATTCATCACAGAGAGACTGGCTAATTCTTAGCAATAATCCTATCCACACACCACCCGCCCCCTAATTTATACTGCATTCTATATCAACTGTAAATTTCGAGTAGATAGCCCACACTGAGGTTGAACTTTGCATAGCATTCAATATACTACTTGTGTGGAGTGAGACTGTTTTACATACATACCCAAGTGAAGGATAATTTCAAACAAAAGTTTCTTGAGAAGCATTCTACAAGAGTGTGTTAACTTTGTGAAAAATTATCGCCCAGAATGAAAATGTAAAACAAGGTTAAAAACACCATCAAATCCATCAGCAATCTTGTTTAATGCATCACGGCACTATGTATTTTATAGAGTATGGAAAACTATCAAGGACACAATGAAGCATGTCTTCAAGGAGGATGGTCAATATCAGGGAGCGACGATAGGAAACTCACAGTGGCAGCAGACAAAACCCAGAGCCTGTAATGGCCCTATTCACGTAGAAATCACGTGCTCTGACATGAAGAATAATAGCAAACCATAAATCGTCCTCTGAACAACAAACCAAAAGGCAGACACTGGAAATGGAAAGAATTACGAAGAAGAAATGTCTTCTTTGAGAGTAAAGATAAACAGTCCCCGAGCTACCTACAAATGGAAGGAATGCAAGTCGACCATCAGGCTCTTTCGTTTTTCAGGTGGACCCAGATGTGCTGGGGTAAAATGGTCCCTGCTGCCTGATGGAGCGGTGACTCAACAGCCACTCAATCCGGTGGCATCAATTAATATTCACTTTCGGTTCTATCTTCTCCACAGCTGCT
Source organism: Pteropus vampyrus (assembly GCF_000151845.1). Taxonomy (NCBI): domain Eukaryota; kingdom Metazoa; phylum Chordata; class Mammalia; order Chiroptera; family Pteropodidae; genus Pteropus; species Pteropus vampyrus. Next base: position 976,480 of record NW_011888859.1, on the reverse strand, counting down.
ACCATTGGCTCCTTTGGTCTTATCTCTTATTCTGTGATACTTGACTTTCCACTGTGATCCCACGCCCGCCACCCCAAAAGCCTGGATTGTCCCC
>NW_011888859.1:968073-974481 GCF_000151845.1 Pteropus vampyrus | reverse complement strand
AAATACTTAACTCTTCCAGCTTCATCCGAAACCCTCCTTCCCACCCACACAAGCTCCAACCTCAGTCTGTGCTGCTGTTACATAAGCCTGAACCATCTCTCCCTGGCCTTCCATCACCTCCTACACCCTTAAGGCAATGGCGGTCACATGAGGCACATCAGAATACCCGAAGAGCATGTGAAGGCTACAGAATCTCAGACCTGCTGGCACTCGGATTCAATGCATCTAGGATAAGGTCTTTCAAAAGCTCCCCAGGTGATTCAACTGCACAACCAGGTTTGGGAACCATGGAAAATGCGATCTCTCAATACTCCTGCAATTTGCAATATGTGCATATAAGAACAGAAGATCGGCCATGTGTTGTAGTGATCTCCCCTTCTTAAATTGTGGCTTATCTCATTTGCTAATCAAACATAAAACTGACATTTATTAAAACTGGTTCAGGTAAGACGGAACGAAACTACTTTCCCCCGGTCATGGAGAAACTGTAGGGAAGACAAAAACCTTTGAACTTGAATGACTACTTGTGTTAAGAGAAGCCTAACAGTGTCTGGGAAAGATCCTGTAGTTGCTAGGGCTTTGAACACCTACGTTTTTCTGGGAAAACACATTTATTCCAGTTAACGAGCCAGGCTGTCATTTGTTAAAAAGATGAGAAGGAAGCCCAGGGGAAGTGGATTTCGGCTGCCCCCGATCCCTGACTCCAACATTTCATGGATCAGAAGTATGAAGAAATTTCTGGCAACAAGATGGTTTTAGATTGTTCCCAGAGGAAAAAATTTTAAATTGATAGCCAAAGAAGTAGGTCACTGTCCAAGCAAATAGAATTAAAGACAATTTACTAATCTGGGAAGGAAAGGGAGTAGTAAAAAGCCGTCCCTCAGCTGCCTTTTACTCTTAAACTTGCTTTTTTCCCCCCTCTTTTGAGTAATTTCTGGGGGAAAAGTATTTAAAAAATTGGTTAACAATGAAATAAACCGTTTGCTCTGAAAGCCGATCCAGTTCATGACTGGGTGGCCAATATATGTGACAAGGCACTCAACTTCTTAATTTAAAAAAGTCAAGGAAATTCAGGTGCCAAGTGAGGTGCCAGTTGGCAAATATTAAGAGTATCTGCTAACCACTGAGGCAAAAGCATTGGAAGGCAAGTGTTGACCTACACAGAACAAGAATACGAGGTGGAAGAACCACCTTAGAAAGAGATTTAGCGAGGGCTATCAAAATTTTAAATGGGAAAAAAAAAATTTTAAATAGATATAAACCCTTTGATCCAGCAATTCCACTTCAGAAATGTATTCTAAATATACATTTGCAAAATAAAAGTATCTGAACTAGGATATTCCCTGTGTCAATTTAATATAGCAAAAGACTAAAAATATATAAATATAAACACAGGGGATTGGTTAAATTATGGTACTTCAACCCATAAAGGAGAAATTTATGTAGCCATTAATAAGAATGGATGTAGATATGATAAAAAGATATCCGAAACCTAAAGTAGCGGAATATGATCTTATTTGTTAAAAATGGGGCTATTCTTATTTATATCCCGCATTGCACGTGCATAAAGTTTTAGAAAGAATCTGCAAGAAGTCATCAATGCTTCAAACTATTTTAAGTAATTCTGTGGTGGGAAAGAATAGGTGATTTTCACTTTTACCATATTCTACAAATTGAGGTTCTCAGTCATTGACAGTTTTAGAAAAATAAACATCAAATGAATCTGTTATGCATGACTTTAAACAAAAATCATTTTAATAAGAGTAAACAAATGCTTTTGATCATCTTATAAAACTTTTATGATTCAAAAATGATGTCAGATCTACAGTCAGCTTCAAATAAGTTCACCCAATTATTCATTAAGAAACACAAAGGCACGTATGATTGAAATTATTAGATTATCAATATCTTTGCCCCTAGCTTTTTATTAGATGTGCTGAGTAGAAAACAAGAGAATGATCGTAGGTAAAAAATCCTATCCTTACATTCTCTACTATGGTGCTAATTTGTATGAAAACGGTCCAAAATCTAAATAGACAAGTCAATTACAAATATGGGTTTTTCAAGTGTTGAAAATAAGCTTACACATAGCGCTTGTCCCTTCCAAACCCAGCTTTCTTTTTTTCATATTTTTCCACTGTATTATTTTAAAATTAAACTTATTCTAAATTGTAATTTTTTTAAGTTATAAAAGAACTAAGAATTGAATTTAAGGACATTTAGGTTTTTTTTTTTTCTCATGAGCTTAAAGTACTGGCTGTATTTTTTCGTGGGGAGAATGCTGAGTGCTATGAATTCTAATTTCTCACTTTATGAATTACTACAGCATATAGAATTATAGAGGCCAAGGATAAGCACCACTTCGCTTGATTTTTCCTTGCACTGGTGTTCTAGAACATTGAATATGTGTTAAAGCTGATGAAGGAAAAAAAAAGTTCATAGTACCTTTTAAAAACATTTTATTTCCATTTTTTTATCAGGTAAGATACCAAGCTAGAATAATCCTTATACTATCAGTGTAAGGCTATCGAGGCCCAGAGCTTAGTCGATCCAAAATGAATTCAAAAGGATGCACACTTGAGGCCCATGCCTCTTAGAAAGACATATTTCAAGATGAAATCTCCACTGACGTCATACATCTACCAGCCTAAAAGGCTATAACAGATTTGAGGGAAGGCCTGCAGTCCCCACAAGCTATGGCCATCCTAAATGGCCAGCCTCACACACACATCTCCAACTTTTGGACTGCATTCCAATCAGAAAGTAGCACCTTTTTGTAATCTGAAGAAAATCCATAGGATTATAAACAGGGCACACACATAAAAACACCCCTCTATTAACATAATTCTTGCCTAATCATTTTAAATCCTGGCCCTTTTAGTGTAAAACTAGTGACATAATCACATTATGGCCATCTTCAGTCTCTATTCCCATTCTGTAACAGAGGCCAAGTGAGAGAAAGCATACTACCTTAGGCTGGGAGAGGATTTATGAAATGCATCTGGTCACCCTAATTGTCTGTTTTAATGTACGAAAGGCAAAGACAGCGTTCATGCTACTAGACAATGGATTCTTCTGTTTGAGTACATCTTTATGTTTTGGTGATTCAGCTCTTGTAACCAAATGGAACCACAGCTTGAAGGAATGACAGGGGTCCTCATTTCCTCACCTGCCAGGGATACTGGCCTCACACAGTTACAACTGACCACTGTTCCATTCCAGGTCTAAAGTCACTGATGGAGCAAAAATACAGAAAAGCTAATTAAAGGATATGATCGTCCATACCTAGCCTAGAACTTAGCTCCAGAAATCAAGATGTGCCAGAGACATGGAGGTAAATTTGTCACTGGTCACCCCACCCTATACTGCCACTAGACTGAAAATACTCTTTGGATGACAAATTTTTAAAACAGCCAACTAAGGATTAATATAAGGCTTTATTTACCACCAGTGTTTAGGTAGGCTAATATTCTTGCCCCTGCAGTGGCCAAAATGGCCCAAGTCTCAAATATAAACCTAGAAAATAACTGATCAAGCCACTGTCTCTCAGAATTTACATGTTAAGATTGTAAAAGATTGAGCGTTAGATAAGAATCCTTCTATTTTATTGAAAACACCACAGATGCAACCAAGACTTCTGCCTCAGTGCATCTAAATGTTAGGTTTGAGTAATTAATCTTGACCTGATAGGAATAACTCAATTTAGTGTAAACGTCTTTTGATGTATGAATACTTACTCAGTAACATGGTAACTAAAATTAGGGGTGAGGGAAGGAAAGTAAACTGGATTGCTAAATAGGCAGTATGCATGATACGAATATCATTTAGATGGGAAAAAAATCTGTCAACAGTTTTTAGTTAATGAACAGCACTATACCGGGGGTCAGGGAATGATGGATTAGTCTGAACCTCCCTAAATGTCCACAGACCCAATCAAGAAAGCTCAAGATGTAATTCATAACTAATTCAATGTACTGAAGTGGTCTCATCTGAGCCACTTGCATATTTGTGGCTAATATATTTGTCTATTTTAATGGCAATTTAAAATTGCATGGCTAACGTCCCACTTTCTCTAAAGAAACAGAAACCAAATCTGAGTTTTTTGCCAAAATATTCACTTGATCTATTAATAACCAAACAGACTAACTTAACTTAGTCACTATCTGATAAGGATGTTATAAAGGTCAAAGGTTAAACTGTAGAGAAATTAGATGGGCCAAGGTATTCCACAACTTGAAAGCCTCCAATCAAAATCCGTGAGCCAGTACCATCTTTTTCTGCGAACCTACTACGTGCCAGGCAGCATGCCACACTTGGGGAACATGTGTTATAAGCAGTACAGATATGGTCCCAGCCCTCGCAGAACATTCAGTATAGCCAAGAAAATACTTATTAGTCAAGTTGCTAAACCCACAAATGCGGAGACTGCTGGGAAGAAGGGTCCCTCTGCGGGAGCCTAGAATGGCAGATGGGATTGCTCAGAGGTCAGGAACTGGAGCTTAACAAGGGGAAGAGGAAAGGCAGGAGCTATGTGCTGAGTCATTCTTAATTAGGGAGTCCTTTTGAAAAGACTTGGGTCTTCAAAACCTGAGTAATAAATTTTGCTAATTGAAATGAAAAACTACACATTTCCCAAGGATACATGTACATGTATTGATTGCCTCCAAATTGACAACTGGGCAGAATGCCAAAAAGTTCAGTGATATTCTGGATGTCATTTAAGTAATTTTTTATAGGAGGTGGTTTGGCTGTATCAAGATGTAGGTGACTATGAAAGAGGAAGAAGAATAAAGGTATGGAAGAAGAATATAAAGAGAAGACAATAAGGATGCAAAGAATATCTTTAAATGAATGAATTCGAGTTTAGTGGGAAGGGAATAAGTACCATATTTCAGTGTGAACTCTTAATAAGAAGACCTGAGGCCGAGGAAAAGGTGAAACTGATCTCAAGCTTTTAGCAATTACATCTTAAATTCACTCTCATCACTGGACTCTAAATACTGGTTATGCAGCCATTTTGACAGTAGTTGGCATCAAAAAGTGATGTACAGTAAGTATTAAAATGTGACTCAGACCTCAAAAGGATAGTACATTCCTAGGCACTTCTTAGAAAATCTAGATATACTAGGCAGTTACTACTTGTTAGCATCTACAGCTCTAAAGACCATAGGTTTTACAAGTAGTTGTAAATTAAAGACAAGAGGTAATCTAGTTATTAAGAACAGTCTCAGCCCAAACTAGACTAGGACAGCTAAAGAGGTCAGGGCAATGAGCTCATAGTTCTGTGAAATTTACCTAGATTTATGGCTGTTTTTTCCCCTATAAAAGCATTAAACATGTTTACCTATAAATACATTAAAAAGCTATATCTCCTGAGATAACTCTTAAAAGTCTTCACTTAATCTGTATCGTCAAATTCGACACATGGTTGTTTTCTTTATTTTTAAGTCTTAAGTATGCTTATCTATATCTTCCTATAATACATCACAACACAGGGTGGGTGAAGCCTTGCTAATGAACACATGTGCTGGAAAATAGATCTAAAATACAATGATGTGAACAAGTCACAAACTTGGCGGCTGCAGAGGCCACGGTAAATATTTCCCCCTTGAAGACCTGACTATAAAATGCAAATTTCCTAGGAGGTTCTGCACTGCCTCCATAGACAAGCGTACAGGGAATGCTCGCTTATGCCTGACCGCATTCTTCAAGAACTTCTAATTACTCCAGTATTTGTTTATCCAAGTCCACTGAGCGAAAAGGAAGACGCTGCCTTGTTTGCGAAACCTGTCATTCCTTTTAGAAATGCAGCGTCTGCCCACGTTTTCTTTGGCTCGGAGCGAGCTACACTCCAGGCTTCCACTGCATCAGGAAGGCGGTGTCTGTTCCAGCCGCTGCCGCAGGACTGGGTACCAAACCCAGGTGGCTCCAGGCACAGCGAGGAACAAGGACTCTACGCGGCGGGGTGCCCGTGGGCGGCCCCGTTCGCCAGGTTACAACACGGGTCGCGGCCCAGGAGCTGAATGTCCTCATCCGGGAGAAAGCGGGGCCGGAGGCTCAAGACGCTGGGCCCGGGGGTCAGTTCTCCACGGCCCCCCCCTTGCAGCCCGTGCGTCTCGGGCTGGGTCGCTCCCACCGGAAGAGTGTGGAGAAAGGCTCGTTAGCGGCGCGCACGGGGAGGATTTTATGACTGCGGATGGCGCAGTCGCCTCCCCTGGAGACCCACGACAAAGATGCGAGCCCCCCGCCGCGCTCGCTGCTGCTCTGGTCTCCACCCCGGCGCAAAATAAATAAGTCAATCAATAACCCTGGAAAGAGGGGTTCGTGCTCCTGAGTTTGCAGAAGGGCTGCTCAGGCCGGGAAGTTCTCGCAGGCGGAAATCAGAGGGAACCCCCGCCCCCGCCTCCC
>NW_011888859.1:956962-967452 GCF_000151845.1 Pteropus vampyrus | reverse complement strand
GGGCGCCTCCCGTTCAGAAAAGGGGACCACAGCAGGGGGACCACCAGGGGTTGCCGAAGGTGAGGGGAGAGCAAGAAACAGGGGAGGGCAGAAAGCGCCCCGGGGAAATTGGATTAGCTGGGGTTTATTAATGATAGATACCCCAAGGTGGGAGGTTCTGCTGCAGCTGACTTTCAACTCGCCCTGAAGCGAACCCCAATCCCCACTTGCTTTCCTTCAGATCCTGTGTGACTCTAAACGTTTGTTCCGGCCTCCTCCTCATTAGCAGGAGAAAGGCGAGCGCTCCTTGGCTCCTCCGGAGTCGGGCCATATTAGGGCACCTCACGTGGCAGGAACAGGGAACCGAGAGGTTAATGCAGTCAGGCCACGGATGAGGTGGGCCAGACAGCCCCGCGCTCGCCTATCATCCGGAACAGTGATGTCAGGCGATGTCATCAGCAACACTGGCCACCCTCCTTCCCTGGGGAATTTGGGGGAAATCAGACGGTTACTGGAAATGTGTGGGTCTTTCCTCTGAAGGCCTGATGCTGGATGGAGGTCCAGGCCGCCTCTCCCTGCGCCATAATGGAACATGATGGCATAGATTTATGTGCATCAGTCTTTCTCCGTAAATAAAGACTAAATAAGATCAGCCTAAGCGGCTTGCGTTCTTTCCCTTCAGACTCTTGAATATAATATTTGTTATATGAATATAGCAGGCAGTCAATGAATGTTTGAACTAAATTAAAAATTTAGCTGGATTATTTAACACATAAGCATAAGGTGGTGGGGCTGCCAGAAAAACTATCCCAGTTTTGACTGGCAAATAAGTGCCTTAGTTTTCACAAATAGTTGGAATCGTCATTAAAAATGAAACTTTTGGAATATTGACACTAGACGCCAGATAAATATCCCATACTCAGATTTAATACAATTTAGTAGAGAGTCGTTGGAAGCAGTAGTTCAGCACTGGGATATGTTGTACCTAATTAACTGTGTGTTAATTATCCAGAATAAAATTTTTCCGAATTTATTATTTTTATTTGAAATGATACATAAGGACCACTTTCTCTGAAATTTATCTCTTTAAGAAGTAGTATATTTGCAAAATGGTTGGTTTTTCAGAATTTTTAAGCATTTCGCCCATTTCAGCTTAAATTTTGACTATTTAGGAAACAGTACTTATTCTGTTCCAGATGCTGCTCAAAGCGCTTTGCGTATATAGTCACGTTTAATCCTTACAACGACCACCTTATGGCACCGATCCCATTATCCTCATTTTATAATGGAGTGAGAAAACGGGCCTGGAGAACTTAAATCAGGTGCTCGAGGTTTCACAGCTGGCACGTGGAAGAACAAAGAGTCATCCCATACTGAACCACACACACATCCCCCTTCTGTAGGAAGCTTTGAATGTGTTCTCTCTTCTCAGGGATGTTAGTGAAAAGTCGCATTTGACCTCAGCGAGGATGTTAAGAGCAAAAAACACTGTTAAAGCCTATTTGAGAATGATTAGCATCAGCACATATGAAAATGTATCAGTAAGTAGTACAAATACTATCAAAATTCTCCATTCTGTGAGATAACATTTATTCGGTTCTTGGGAAATTCCTAACAAAGCTTTTCACATCTCCTGGCTTTTGTATTTTCAGAGAAGATTGCAAGGTCAAAGACTTCAAGCCAACAGTATACGACCCACGTGCTGAGGAGATATCACCAGTGTCTGCTTAGATTAGCAACTGCTTGCTTTATGTTTATTTTCCAGGTTATGAAAGTGCTCACGTTCTTATTTTTTAAAAGCAAAAACTTATTTTTAAAAATGTGAATATTCTAGTACTCATTATTGTACCTAAAACAGCTCCATGATAAGGAAGTACTAAGAATAACAGGCCTTTGTAGATTCACACAAGCACACACGTAATTAACTCTTTGGTTTCTAGAGTGACCAAAGAATCCTTTCTATCTTATCTGTAGACTGGGAGTTACTGTCTGTTATTTTTGTTAAAAAGAAGGGTTATGTTATTTATCATCCCCAGCAATAAGATGTCCCAGCCTTTCGAATATGCCACTTAATGCTTCAGAACATTACAAAGTCATTTCTTTCTCTCTTCCTTCCTTCTCCTCTCTCACTCCTTCCTTCTTTTCCTTTCTTCCTTCCTTTTGTTCTTTCCCTCTCTCCTTCCTTCCCTCTTTCCTTTCTTCTATTCCCTCTCTCTCTCCTTCCTTCTTTCTTTTCTTTCTTTCTTTCTTTCTTTCCTTCTTTCCTTCCTTCCTTCCTTTTTTTCTTTTCCTCTCTCTTTCCTTTCTTCCTTCCTCCCTCCCTCCCTTCCTTCCTTCCTTTCACACATACTTATCAAGTGCCTATTATGTGCCAAGCACAGTTACTGTGCTTCCCACCCAAGGCTCTAAACCAAGTCACCAAGGTTTTCTTATCTAGGGTTTTGGAGACACCTTCAGAATTGCTTGCATAAATGTCGCTGATGGAGAGGAGGGCAGCTGTACTCTATTTTCCACTTCAGTCCAACGCTGTCAGTTACCCCAGTTTCTCACCAGCCGCCCTTTCTCACCAGTCTTCCAAACAGCAGGACGCAGGTGTCCCCACACATCTTCTCCCATGGGGCAGTTGGTGGTAGAGCTGTTTCCCTGAGAGAGTTAATGTTCTCATAAAAACAGTTTGAGGTTTCTCAAAAACAAATACACTTTGCCCGTATAGCAGGTTGAACTTGTACGTCTTAAGCTAACTTCTCCAAAAATACAGGTCACACGAGATTTACCAATAAAATTTAGGGTCGTAACTGGACATCCTGTCCAAACGCCAAAACATTTAAAAATATGTTCTAAACGAATTCATGTGAACCATTTTACAACTGAGTTAATACAACCCCTTGAAAGAGCAATAATATTAGAATTATTAAAACAGAATAATAATTAGAATTATTAAAACAGAATTTAAAACTAATCTAATTCATTCTCTAGCTATAAAGTCTTCAGGCAATTTCAATTAGAATCGTCAACTCTTCACACCTGAAACTACCACTTATCATGTCTTTGTTTTCTCTAAATAAAAAGCCTATTATTTTTGAACCAATTACTTACATCAGAGATACCTAAGTCATCTAAGAATCCAACTCCTACTCTCCTCTCATGCGTTTGCTAATTATAAACTAGAAAACTAGAAGAATTAACAGTTTTATTCACAAGTAGCTAATAATCCAACATTCATATAGAAACTATAAAAAAAGTTCAATATAGATGAAGTTCAAAAGTCAGCCACCTGTAGATGTACATCATATATATAGGCAAATGCTATTCTAACTTTTAAGGAATTTATTGCTTTGGATTTAAGTAAAAAGCCAGCCATATGTATATCAGTTTCATTTACCAAGATTTAACATTGGCTGCTGACTCAAATCTAAGATTATAATGAAGCAAGAAAGAGGGCGAGGGGAGTTAATCCTTTCGTCATTTGTATAAACATATTTTTTTTTCGTTTATATTTTTCCAGCCACTATGGCAACCTTTACAGAAGCAATTATTGACAGAAAATTAATTTGACATAGCTGCCAATACTTTGTTCAAAATGTGTCTAAATATAAACAAACAAACAAATAGATGAATGTAATTGAAATATAGTCACTAATTAGCCAGCATTGATTTGGCTATTAATTTTTCTAGAGTTAGACTGCTCTCCATCCACTTATGACTGGAACTAAGATATAGTAAATGATTGGATCGATACAGAGAGAGAATTTCTTGAGACACATTTTTGGTCCGTAATTGAAGATTATCTGGAAGGTTGCTATTCTCCAGGACAGATCAAGTTACTGTACTCTTTACAATTTCAAACTCTTTTAAAAAAAATCTGCAGAGAGCCCTGTAAATGCCCAACATTTTATTTATTTAACATATTAATTCAATAAACTTTTATTGAGTTAAGTGCCAGCTAATATGCTTGCTATTTGTCAAAGTTAGAAGCTTTAGTTTTGTAGGTCAACATCGTCTACTCAAAAAAAAAAACCACACACACACATTATAAAGACATACATTGTAAATCATTGAAAGGTTTTAATTTCCTCTATTAACTTGAAGCCCTTTGTGAATTTTTAATCTCAGATCTGCTATATGTGGTCCATGACATCAAAATACAGTTCTATTACTTTTTACATGTAAGAACTCAAATGAAAAAACCAATGCTTGCCCCAAAGAATTGCTAAAATTGTATACAAGAGAGTTTGACTATTTTCCCCATTTTATAGAGTTCCCCTCCAAATCTCAGTAGCTGTCTTGATGAGATTCTGTATTCCCAAGGAAGGAGCTCAGTTTTATCAACTGCTTTCTTTTTTTTTTAATGACTTCTTGTCACTCCCACAAATGTAGTTAGTTATCTATAAGAGAGGTAGCTGTGATAAATCACAATAAAAACTAGAAAAATCAATAGTGAAATTAGATCCAATTCACCTTCCTACCTTCCTCCCAACACGTTACTTCATAACAACTTCATTGGCAGCATAATCGATCACATGGAAAAGATTCCAAAATCTGCAGCTGCTTTTGCTGCTACATCAACGAAAACTCTGAAAAATGAAATAATCATTTGGATATGTCCTTTCGAATGTTGTTGTGCTCTTGAGAATTCTATGGAAGAAATTATGAGTAAAATATTTGAATTTTACTTTCTATGGAAGAATTTGGAACACTGATTATTTCAGAGTACGAAATCGTGGGGTGCTTTCCCGAGTAAAAATGACGGGTTAGTGAAAATAATAACCAGTAAGTGAGCAATACCCACTCTTTCAAGCAAAATTTTACAGAACAAATTCAATGATTAAAGACTGCCAACAGTCCCTTAGAATATATTTTTGATAGCTTTATTGAAGTATAATTGGCATAGAAGGAACTGCACACATCTAAAGTGTATAATTTGATGAGTTTCGACAAAGGTATACAGCCTTGAAATCATCACTACAGTTGCGAGATTGGGCTTGATGACTTACCCCAAATCTCTTCAGCGTGCCTTTGTGATCCCTCTCTCCAGCCCCTCCCAGTCCCACGCTGTCTTCCCAGGCAACCACTGGTCTGCTTTCTGTCACTATAGTTGAGTTGGCATTTTCTAGAATTTTATAGAAATTTATCTATTTTTCTTCGTCTGGCTTCTTTTATTCAGCATAGTTAGATGCATCCATGTTGTTGGATTTAACGATAGTTATAGGTGGTTTTCCTTTTTGAATTTACTTTCCTGAATATGTATTGTATTTTCCCCTGTAATGAAAAGATTTAGGCATATGTGCATGATCTATGCATACATATATCCTTCCATTGAAATCCAGAGAGTAAAAAGTCAGCTGGCATTTGAGTCTGAATTAGAGAGGAAGGCAGTTTCATTCTGTATTTGATAAGTCTGAGTTCACCTTACGTGTTTTCCTGGTTCATCTCCTTATTTTAGTCAGAGCAGTTGAAGGACTTAGAAAAAAATAATAATTTTATTATTTTTACATAATAATTATTAGTTTAGTGGAGAATGATGTATTTTGGGCCATAACTTCAAATCTAAAAATGATAGAGGAGGTATCAGTCATATTTTGTCCATTTAGGGGGAAAATATTCTAGAAAGTATAATCAGGTGCCTTAAATGTTGTTTTATAGCAATGTAAAATGACTTTTAAAGAAGTACTTCTTAACTGCTTATATCCATGACCCAGATCAAAGTATGTGAAATTATAAAAATTATGGCAATTGTAACCAATATTAATTCCCCATTTTCTGATATTGATACTAATTTTTATGTTAATATATTTGCTATCTAAATAGCATACAACTATATTTACAATATCATCTCGACTTTGAAAGAATGAAAGCTAAAAAAATATGTATTTGTATATATGTGTATATGTCTAGGAAAAGGACTAGAACACTACAGTTTTTTCTGGATGCTAGAATTTTAAATGATTTTTTCCCCTTTATTATGCTTACCTGTTTCCCCGCCCCCCCCAAGTTTTCTACATTGAACATGTGTAACTCCTACCAAAAGAATAACAAGAATGTTAGAAATTTTTTAATTATTCAAGGAAAGTATTCAGGTTTTAACCTGAAAGATAAAAGTTTACATGGTATGTTATGATGACCCAATACACTGTATTCACAGTATTGAGTGATAAATTAGAGAGACCTTAGTAAGTTTCTAAGAAAGTAAACAAGACAGGAGACCTTAACCTTGAGCCGCAGTTTTCAAACTTAGCTGGATCCTGGAATAACCCGGGAGTTTTAACAAAGTCTATTGCCTGTGTCCCAACTCCAGACATCTGCTTTCATTGGTCTAGGGTGCAACCTGGGTGTTAGGGTTGTAAAAAGTTCCCTAGGTGATGCTAAATGTGCAGCTGAGGTTGAGAACCGCTGCTCTAGAGCCTTGAGAATGAGCTGACTTTCCTGATGCTGCCTGGCTTCCTAAAGGGAATTCTCAGTCAACTCAGCAAGGGTATGGGAGAAAAGCAATTTCCTTTTAGCATAGTTTTTAAATAATATTAGGAGAGAGGGAATTCTATGTTCTGGAATCATCATCATTACATATATTCAATCTGGTCCTTCTGAATAAATCAATCCACCTGGAAGGGGTCCAACAGAAGCCCTCATGGCACAATGAATTTGGTTTAACGGAGGGAATATATTATAGTGAGACTGTACTTTTTGTGTGTGCCAGCAACCACATTTTAATTTTTTAAATTAATTAATTGATTGATTTTTTTTAATTGAAGAAATGATTTAAAAATTTTCCCCCTCCTACCTCCCTCCTCCCTCTTCTCCCCTCGACTGTATTTTTTGAAATCATGCCAATGAAGTTGTTTATTCCAGTATATAGTTCCAGATAAATATAAACTTATCTGCTCCCTCTCACAGTCCCTCTCACTGTCTATCTCTCTGTATTATTTACTCTCTCTCTCTCACTCTCTCTGTCCCTGTGCCTCTCTCACTATGCCTCTCTCTCTCTGCCTCTGAGAGGAGACCATACTCTGTGGAGTGTTACCCCTTTACTAAGAAAATTTCCTTTTGACTCTAAAAAAAAAATAATAAATAAATAAATAAATGAATAAACAAATAAATAAAATTATCTCTATGCAATTACATACTACTTGTCCTATAGCTTGTGAAATACTGAATATTTGCTCTTAAGTATAGAATTTAATCACTATAGAAAAAATTCGATTAGCCAAAACCCACATGCCTTCGGTCATGAAGTAATCAGTGTGAAATGATAAACATCTTAACTAGGAATAAATGAAAAAAAAAGAAAAGATAAGTTGAGCTAACATTTCTTTTGCATTTCTTTAAATTGGCTTGCTAAAGTCTTTCAAAGCAAATGTAAAATAATTTGATAACAATTTCAATAAACCCATATAAAAACAAACAACTGATTTTTAACAAAGCTGCAAAAACAGTTCAATGGAGGGAAGATAATGTTTTCAGCAAATGGTGCTGGAACAATTGGATATCCATAGGCAAAAAAATTAACCTTGAGCTAAACTCACTCCTTATAAAAAAAAAAAAAATAATAGGAGAAAATCTTAAAGACCTAGGCCTAGGCAAAGAGTTCCATAAGAGGAAAAACTGATCAATTGTGCTTTATCAAAATTAAAAACTTTTGCTCTGCACAAGACGCAGTTAAGAGAGTGAAAAGCTATGCTACAGATTGAGAGAAAATATTTGCAAACCACATATCCAATAAAGGAATAATGTCTAGATATATAAGGAATTCTCAAAACTCAACAGTGAAAAAACAAATGATTCAATTAGATAATGGGTAAAAGCGTCAAAGAGACATTTCACCAGAGAAGATAAACAGATGGCAAATAAATACATAAAAAGGTGTGCGATTTGGGAGAAGCAAATTAAAACCACAATGAGATGTTGTTACTCCACAACTACTAAAATAGCTAAAATAAAAAATAGTGACAACATCAAATACTGGCAAAGATGTGGAAAAGCTGGAGCACTTATACACTGCTGGTGAGAATGTAAAATAGTACGGCCACTCTGGAAAACAGTCTGGCAGCCTCTTAAAAAATTAAACATGCAACTGCCATATGAGCGAGCAATTACACTCTCGGACAATTACAGACTTCCGTTAATCCAAAACCGGTACACGAGTATTTGGAACAGCTTTATTTTTAAGAGCCCCAAAAGGGAAACAACCCAGATTGTCCTTCAACATATTGAATGGTTAAACAAACTATGCTAGGTCTACATCATGAAATACTACCCAACAATAAAAAGAAACAAACTTCTGGCCCATGCAACCACCTTGATGAATCTCCAGAGAATTGTGAAGGAAAACCACCATTCCCAAAAGGTTATCTACTATATGATTTCATTTATATAGCATTCTTGAAATGACAATATTCTGGAAATTAATCATCAGTCATAGAGAAGAGATTAGTGGTAGCCAGGGTTAAGGAAGGGTGAGGGAGGAGGGAGTAGGTATGGCTATAAAAACTACAACAAAAGGGAGACTTGTGGGATGAGAATATTCTGTACCCTGGCTGTATCAATGTGTCTCCACCCTGATAAGTATCCTATAGTTTTGCAAAATGTTACCATGAGGGAAACTGGGTGAAAGGTATAAGAGCTCCTTTTGTATTATTTCTTATAACAGCATGTGAGTTTACAATTAACTGAAAAAAGAAAAAAAGTTTAATTTTTAAAAAAACAAATATATTTCTCCAATGGTCTAAAGATCCAAGATACCAGTTTTTATTTAATTTACAGTCTCCTCAACTTTCTAGATTCTTTGAAATAACCTTTAAAATGAAAATTAAGCCAAATTAGATGTCAACACGGTGTTAATAGGTTGATATTTTGTTTTGCTTCTAAGCTTGTTAACGCTGAAACTATCAGACTTGATAAAATACAGAAACAACAGGTTTCTTGGCTCTGCTCTGCTGTGTAAATACACTATTTTAACTCTTGGCTTTATCTGCCAATGAAGTAGTGGACCCACAGGTAATCATCCTGGCCACGATCATTTCCAGATTCTCCTGCTCATGAAGGGTCTCAAAGGAACCAGATCAAAACAGGAACGGAAGGCAGGGGACAGTCACAGTGAGATCAGCTAAGAGAAGCATCTTAACACTCAGTTTCTGCAAAGTTCTCTTCCTTTTCTGCTTCTCTGATCACCAATGTTTAGCATGGCTCTAGTTAGCAAAATACATTGGAATCTGGCATTATTACATCAGATAGGTAAAGAAAGATTAGGAATATCAGATAAAGAAAGAACTGGAGGGGCACTTTGGTTTTAAAAATGCTAATTTCTTAGAGTAGCTTTAACTTGAACAAAATTGAGCACGGTTTACACTTTCTAGATTTAAAAAATCTATGTCCTTTTTTGGCCTATATCTAATAACAACTACTATATATTTGCTTGTCTATAAACATTTGCAATATTCAAGGCAGTATAACAAGGCATTCTCCAAGATTAACAAATTAATAAATTTCTATAATCATATTGTTTAAAAGCTCTAATAATGATAAAGCTCTCGGCCAGCACACAGTGGCTACCAAACTCAGAAGCTGATTTTTGAGCAGGATAAAACTCAGGTCCTGGCAGTAGAGCTACACTTATCCCCCAAATGTCCACATGAAAGAAGTTTTTATTTCCCATATTTCATTGTATTCAAATACAATGGCTTCCAGATACTTGGGAGATATGCAGATAACAATTCCACCTTCAATATAATGGAATGTCTAACTTTGGTGGCTGAAAGAAGAGGTATTTTTAGAGATTTGAGTAGACCAAGGTTTCTTCGATATCCTGGAGATGGGCTTGGTGTGAACAAACCAGTAATTGAGTTGAAGAATGATTATTTTTATTATTGAATAATTTCCCCCTTACCGACACTATTTTTTTCTCAGTACAAGTTGCAAAAGCAACTTCTTTTAAATACATTATCATCCCAAAACTCAAAACCATGTAGATAATTAAATGAGAATCTCTTTTCTCTCAGCTAAGCCACAATTACAATTCAGGAGAGTGAAGCTGGTAAAAAAAAAAAAAAAAGGGTTAGCCTTGGCCTTCATTTGAGTTCTTCCCTCCCAAAGCTGCAAAGTTCCAGTTTGCCTTCTGTCACTGCTTCTTTATTTATTTATTTGGTTCTGGTTCATACCTTCCTTGTGAATCAATGCTGTTCTGATTTCAAGTCCCTTATCTGTCCCTATCCTGCTCCACCCACTCACTTCCTGCTCCCCCTCTTGTGTATTCTTCTCCTGAATTCCTGTACCAGCCCTGGGAATCCCAGGATGGAGGAGGGAGTTTACTGTGGGAGAAAGTCACCTAGGGCTTGCTCGCTCTTCCTGGTGCCCCTAGCAGCCTGAGTCACACGTCCCGAAACCCCCAGACTCTTGGAGAAGGGATCGCAATGATGGTTCTTTTGAGGGTGGTGGTCAGAGAGGGCATTAGAGGGAGGTGGGTCCAGCCTGGGGCAGGGCCCAAGGATAAGGAAATTACTGTCTTGATAAGCCTGACA
>NW_011888859.1:943464-956912 GCF_000151845.1 Pteropus vampyrus | reverse complement strand
AATACACTATTTTAACTCTTGGCTTTATCTGCCAATGAAGTAGTGGACCCACAGGTAATCATCCTGGCCACGATCATTTCCAGATTCTCCTGCTCATGAAGGGTCTCAAAGGAACCAGATCAAAACAGGAACGGAAGGCAGGGGACAGTCACAGTGAGATCAGCTAAGAGAAGCATCTTAACACTCAGTTTCTGCAAAGTTCTCTTCCTTTTCTGCTTCTCTGATCACCAATGTTTAGCATGGCTCTAGTTAGCAAAATACATTGGAATCTGGCATTATTACATCAGATAGGTAAAGAAAGATTAGGAATATCAGATAAAGAAAGAACTGGAGGGGCACTTTGGTTTTAAAAATGCTAATTTCTTAGAGTAGCTTTAACTTGAACAAAATTGAGCACGGTTTACACTTTCTAGATTTAAAAAATCTATGTCCTTTTTTGGCCTATATCTAATAACAACTACTATATATTTGC
Source organism: Pteropus vampyrus (assembly GCF_000151845.1). NCBI lineage: Eukaryota > Metazoa > Chordata > Mammalia > Chiroptera > Pteropodidae > Pteropus > Pteropus vampyrus. Next base: position 956,440 of record NW_011888859.1, on the reverse strand, counting down.
TTGTCTATAAACATTTGCAATATTCAAGGCAGTATAACAAGGCATTCTCCAAGATTAACAAATTAATAAATTTCTATAATCATATTGTTTAAAAGCTCTAATAATGATAAAGCTCTCGGCCAGCACACAGTGGCTACCAAACTCAGAAGCTGATTTTTGAGCAGGATAAAACTCAGGTCCTGGCAGTAGAGCTACACTTATCCCCCAAATGTCCACATGAAAGAAGTTTTTATTTCCCATATTTCATTGTATTCAAATACAATGGCTTCCAGATACTTGGGAGATATGCAGATAACAATTCCACCTTCAATATAATGGAATGTCTAACTTTGGTGGCTGAAAGAAGAGGTATTTTTAGAGATTTGAGTAGACCAAGGTTTCTTCGATATCCTGGAGATGGGCTTGGTGTGAACAAACCAGTAATTGAGTTGAAGAATGATTATTTTTATTATTGAATAATTTCCCCCTTACCGACACTATTTTTTTCTCAGTACAAGTTGCAAAAGCAACTTCTTTTAAATACATTATCATCCCAAAACTCAAAACCATGTAGATAATTAAATGAGAATCTCTTTTCTCTCAGCTAAGCCACAATTACAATTCAGGAGAGTGAAGCTGGTAAAAAAAAAAAAAAAAGGGTTAGCCTTGGCCTTCATTTGAGTTCTTCCCTCCCAAAGCTGCAAAGTTCCAGTTTGCCTTCTGTCACTGCTTCTTTATTTATTTATTTGGTTCTGGTTCATACCTTCCTTGTGAATCAATGCTGTTCTGATTTCAAGTCCCTTATCTGTCCCTATCCTGCTCCACCCACTCACTTCCTGCTCCCCCTCTTGTGTATTCTTCTCCTGAATTCCTGTACCAGCCCTGGGAATCCCAGGATGGAGGAGGGAGTTTACTGTGGGAGAAAGTCACCTAGGGCTTGCTCGCTCTTCCTGGTGCCCCTAGCAGCCTGAGTCACACGTCCCGAAACCCCCAGACTCTTGGAGAAGGGATCGCAATGATGGTTCTTTTGAGGGTGGTGGTCAGAGAGGGCATTAGAGGGAGGTGGGTCCAGCCTGGGGCAGGGCCCAAGGATAAGGAAATTACTGTCTTGATAAGCCTGACACATTTTAGACTGGTTTATCTTTTGTTTTTCTGTTTTCTTTTGGACTGCAAAATAGAAAAATTTTAAATATGATTTATTTCACCAGCCATTGTGAGGTCAAAATAAAAAATGCTGTCTTGAACACTTGTAGGTGAGAATTTTGTCTGTGGAGCAAGAACGGACAAATAAGAGGTGAGATCGATTAAAATTGCAAACTTAGCTACTTGGGGGACTTATTTTCTAGAGGAAGGTCTTGGTGGAAACAAAGGGAATTACAACCCATTTAATCTGTCCAAGGAAAATCGAGAAAATGAGAACTACTTATCTTGAAAACAATCATTTGATTATGATCATTAAGGCATCTTTATTCTCTCTTCCAATTGCACTCCAGGCTTATCACAATTTCCCTCTAACACAAGGATTCTGAAGCTGAGATTCTCCAGGAATTTTCCATGAGCAGCTATTCGGAATGGCCACGAAGGTGCATCTCAGAGGGTTGCCCCTAACAGCAGGTTCTCAGAGGACTCTTGAGATGTAGGAAGAAAACAGGAAAACTCCTATTTATATGTATGTAATCTCATCCTATCTAAATTACTAATCTGAATATATTACATAAATACCTAATATATGAGTACTATAGGAATATAAGTACAGCATTTACAAATAAATATAAATATGTATATTACCTCTGAGTGCTCAATTTAAAAAAGATGAATGGAGTAGGCAATCAAGAAGCCTGAAGACCACTCTGCCAAAGGCAAAGAAAACCAATCTTCTTCCATCAAGTCTGTAGAAAGTGACTTGTGCTATATAACCAGAAAGTCAGGACTGGCCTTAGTGGCTGGCTGTTAACTCACACGTCACACCACAACTCCTCAAGGACAGAATCACATTTTATACGTTTTTTTCCCCCATGACTTAGCATAGTCCTTGAAAGTGTAAGGGAATTGTTAATGAAAGGTAAACTGAATAGTGAGAGGGAATGGAGAGGAATTGAGAGAGAATGTTCTTAAGGTTAGTTAACTTGGATTGAGTCTTGTTCAGCCACTTGGCAGCTGGGTGCCTTCAGGCAAGTTAATTAACCTCTCTGTGCTTTGCTTTCCTCAACAATATGGTGAGAATAATGTTAATACCTTCCTTATAAGTAGCGAGGAGTAATTATGAGGATACACATAGGGCTGAGAACAGTGCCTGGTACTTCGGAAATATTTCCAAAGCAGGATTTCTTCTCCAGGGCAGTGGTCTTCAGCATTTTTGACTATGTACTCCATCAATTAAAAAAAAAAGAAAAAAAAGACATTCGGCTTCTATAAATATATACATTATTTATTTATTTACTCTTATCTATATATTCTTTCTGTTAATTCACACCTTTGAGCATTAGTACCATAAAGCAAAATGCAATGTATGATTTTACCAGGATTGGACTTCATGCCTGGTAGAAAATGGCAGAAATAATGGTATCGCTTCTGAGATTAGGTTATAAGAAGACCTCGGCTTCCATCTTGGATGCAAACTCTCTCTCTTATTCATTCTCTCTCCGTCTCTCCGTCTCTCTGTCTCTCATCTCTCACACTGAGAAAAGCAGGCTGCTATCTTGTGAGCAGCCCATTGGAGAGACCCATGTGGTGAGGGACTCTTCTGCTCACAGCCAGTTAAGGACGGAGGCTTACCAACAACCATGAGGCTGGGAAGTGGATTCCTCAGCCTCAACGGAGCATAGAGAGCACTTCAACCCTGCTGACAGCTTGAATGCAGCCTCAGGAGAGACCCTGAGCCTAGGTGGTCTCCCATTCAAGTACTAACCAGGCCCGATCCTGCTTAGCTTCCGAGATCAGATGGGATTGGGCACGTCCAGGGTGGCATGGCCATAGACCAAATGTTTGTTGTTTTAAGACATTTAAAAATCTATGTGTTTGTTCAAAGGACAAATAAACTATATTGGAATTTGCAATATATTTTCAAATGTTTCTGAAAGAAGAAGTTGGTAGATTTTTATGATTTTTAGCAGATGCATATTCCCGGTGGTCACTAGACCTACCCGATTTGAGGCCTCCGTGTTTCTCATGTCACAATTTGGCGACAGCCACGCTCTGCAAGGCTGCTGCACCGTTTAGTTTTCGAACAAGGCTGGGATCAAGCTCTCAGAGGCAGATGTATGACTAGGAAACGAGCTCATTAAATGCCAGGCAGAGCCACAGAACAATTTTACAACAAAGATGTTGCTGCCAAGAGGACCTGTGCAGTGACCACAGAGGCAGGACCAGCTGTGATAATCTCACATGCAAATAAAACTCCGGGAGATGCTCAATTCAAAGCCATTTAAATTGAACCGTAGATTAAATAGCTTTTTTCCTTACACACGTGGGCTGTTTGAGAGGCTCCAGAATTTTATAAGATGACGCTAAAACAATATCTATTTTCAGGCCTAATAGTGGAGTACAAACATGTAAATTTAAATACGGAATTTTAATGCAGAATAGTCTTAGGGTCTGAGTGTTTGCGGAAGGCATGAACAACACCCAGGAAGGTAAATGGCCCACTGTGGAAGGAGCGAGGTGGCAAGAGAGGCCACATAGAAGTTGACAGTTTGTGAGATTTCGATCACACTCACCCTTAATTTAGCAAAGTCAGTGACTCTAAGGTATGACCTTTTTTTTGGTGCTGTCATCTTTAAGAATAGGCGGCCCTCATTTTTTAGTTCTCATAGGAAAATTAAATAGATCTTTTTATGATAACCTGTCATTTTAATTTGTAAATGTTGGAATTTGTAGTTTTGTCCCACGTGTCATCATTGTGTCCTCCACTGTCCCCACTGTCCTCTGTGCACTGCATGTGGACCACCATGGTCACCCATCCACCGAAGGAAGCATGTGCCTGTGTGTGTGTGTGTGTGTGTGTTTCCAGGTAGCGTCTCCACAGGTGGAAACGGTTAAAACACTGGACGATAATCGCTTTGCATTTCCCAAATTTTTAGTCCCAAACAGAGCATCGTCTGCCCGTCCTTGCCATTAATTCTCCAACTCATCTATTCGGGTCACCCGTTCGCTTTTCCTCCAGCATCCTAGCTGCAGATGACAGAGGCTGCTATTTGAACACTAGCCTGACGCCGCTCCACAGGCTCCACTGACGGTACCCTTCCCCCCGGTCCCCAGCACATCTTTATTCTCTTCCTCTGTTGACTTTTTCTTTTACACAAATGTTTAAATCTATGTTGGGTTTAAATGTAAACAACCACTCGACTTTGCTCAACGCCCTTAGAGGCTGCCTTTCTTTCACAATCAAGTTTCTTGGAAGAATGGTCTGCAGAGCACACTGGACTTCACCTTACGCTCCGTCGTTCCTCAACCCTCTGCCATCTGGCATCTGTCCCCGCCACTCCAGCAGGCTGCTGTCTGCTTGTCCTGGTCACCACCGTGCCTCAGCCTCTATCTCTGTTCCCACCCTGCAATTTGACACTGTGGACCAAAGCGGCTCTGCAGCTTTAACTTTTTCTCAGGCCACTGGCCTTTGGTCTCTGGCAGACGTACTTCTCTCCTTCAATATGGTGGCTCCTCAAGACCCTGTGCAGGCAGGCAGTCTCCTGTTCTTTTCTCGCCTCATCTCACACCGTCTCCCTCCTGAGTGTGCTCGGCCCATTCACAGATTCAGCAGCCACAGATTCAGTATTTGCCGAGGATGTCCAAATGTGTCCCCTAGCCCAGTCTCTTTCTGGGACCCAGAACAGACTATCCACCTGCCCTCTTGTCCATCGACAAGTACTGCAAGATGAACTCAGCCTTTTTTCCTAAAAACTCACTCCTTCTCTTTTCATATCTTGCTAGTTCATCGAACTAGAAGGCTTCAAGTCATGCAAAATTCCACCATGTCCCTCATCCCCTCGGCCAGTAGCCCAACTGGATTAATTCTGCCTCCCGTAAGGTTTTGGTGCTTGTTCCACTCCTCCCATTTTCACTGCCACGGTCCTTACCATTTAGGCCTCGTGACGCTCCCTTGTTATTTTGTCTTATTTTATTTACATCTTCAGCACAGACAGCCTGACATGTGTGTGTTTGCGCAAGCTAACTTCAACCTACATGCTAGGAGTGGTTAGTTGACTTTTACGAGCCCCCTGATCATAATGTCATTCGAGCCTTTCAAAGGAATGAAATTCCGATATACGCTACAACATGAATGAACCTTGGAAACATGATGCTAAGTGAAACAAGCCAGACACACACACGAAAAGACACATACTGCACGATTCCACTTATATGAAGGTTTTAGAATAGTCAAGTTCGCAGAGACGGAAAGCAGAGTGGTGGCTGCCAGGGGCTGGGTGAGCAGAATCGAGAGAAGTTGTTTACAGATGGGTACAGAGTTTCAGTTTGGGATGATGAAAAGTTCCGAAAATGGCTAGTGGTGAGGGTTGTACGACACTGTGAAATACTGAATGCCACTGAACGGTTAAAAATGATTAAAATGGTCAATCGTATTTGTATATTTTACCACAATTTTAAAAAGTGAAAAAAGAAAAAAGACCCAAATTAAAAGTCAGCCCGCAGCAGGATTTTAAATATAGCACTTAATCTGCACCAGAGGATTTACTGATTAGCATAAGGGATGTTAAAGATCACTTTTAATTGGAAAATGGGGCGATCGGGACAAGCGGCTGCTAAAAGGAGTCAGTCACGCAGGCACGTCCCCTCTTGAATGAGTGGGAGTGAAAATCAGGTGGAACCCTTAGCCTGGCACCTTCAGAATGGCTGGGTCCGGATATCCCAGAAATCTCCCCTTGTTCCCTCAGGACCGCTGCCACTCTGCCCTGAGGACATTGTCACATTTGCCATGTTAAAGGACTCTGTCCTTTGAGTTGTCTCAGCCCCCAGTGGGCAGAGAACTAGGACTTCGTGGTGCTCACACAACACATCGTGCGAGCGTCTCCCTCCTGCTTGCTCCCGAACATTCGTGCCTGTTGTAGAAGCTGCTTTCATTGTAACACAACCTGAAGGGACTTTTTGGGGGGACATATAGCTCTGGGTGCCTCTAATCTTTGGAGGTTGCTGACTTTCTCCCGGAATCTTCCTAAAATACAAATCAGGTCATGTCAACTCCTTACTCAAAGTTCTTCAAGGGACCCCTTTCCACTCCCTCCACCCCTGCTCCGTGCAGAGCGAAGTCCCAGCTCCTCGCCTGGCACACGGGCCTTTTCAGATCTGCCCCCGCCTTCTTCACCCTCGCTCTCCACCCCATCGGAGCAGACACTGACCTGCCCTCATCCCTTCCCACCTTCACACGTCTGCACATCCCTCTATTCCGCCCCCAGAGGTCTTCTTCTCACTACTCGCTGGCTTTTGCTTCAGGGAACGCAGCCAGATTCAAGGACACCGAGTCCTGGCCTAGATGACAGCATCTGCGCCCAGAATTTAACCTTTTTTCGCAATACTTTCAGCATCAATGAAATCACCCAATTTGCATCCAGAGAAAGTCGAAGTCGACACGACTGAGAGAAACAGAGACAACTGCTCCAACCCGAGGCTCTTCTTAGGAGTTTGGCAAAATTGGAGATGTGAGTAAGCTACACTTTTGGTTTCTGATTTAGTGACAGCAGAAGGGTCCAGAATAGAATCTTGAGGAAGTCGATACTAATATTCTTACAGTACTTGGGTTTGTAGCGGATTTCCAATCAGAAACCAAGGGACTTTTTTCAATAAAGCTGCACGTGAGAACAAAAGGTGCCTTATCTCACGAACATCCCCCAGCTGTGCTGAGTCAAGGCATCCTCACCTGATCCTCCGGAAACACTACCTGAAGCCGGCAAGCTGATTTGCCAGTGACACAGAGAAGTGCCGAGCAGAAGCGCTGGCAGGGGCGTAATCAGACGGCAGGGTTAGCTGGGTTCTTTGGGAAAGGAGGGTGAAGCGGGCACCAGGCAAGGGAAAGCTCACTGAGAACAAGGGCAGGATGCAGAGAATGAGCAGAAAATAAACCTGAACTCAGTCTCAATTGCAGTTAAGTGTCAGCTGCCGGAAAGCAACTTAAAACAAAAGGCAACCACCTCATCTGCCAACGCCTGCAGGCTCTTATGCCCAAGCCCCGCTGTGTACCTATTCTTAGTCATGGTTTTTCCCAGCCCAATCTGGAGTAGAAGTTAAAAGACTTCTATTTCTTGATTTTTACCTTTTGCTCTGAAGTCTCTGTTAGTGCATGTTCTGGTTATAATAAAATACAGCTAATTCGTGTAAGCAAAAGCTCATGGTAAACTGGCAAAGCATTGCAATTAATAAGACTAGCAGAGGGTAAATAGAGGTCAAAACTGGCTTTCTTTGCTTAAGAAATTCTTAACTCTTTTTCCTATTGATTATTCTAGTTATGAGGTTTTTTTTTCTTTGTTTTGTTTTTTAAGCCTCTTGAATTCAAACCGGGGAAAGCTTTATTTCTTTCAAATATATACAATAACTGAGACTCACATCTACCAACATGTTCAAGGCCTCACTGTGTGGTTTCGATGACTACAAATGCTTTTCTCAGATAATGTAATTTCTAAACCAAAATGTCCCAAAACCAATAGGAATGTTTATCCTTAGCTGAATTAATTATGGCCCCAGCTACCTTGTTTGTGCTCTCACTTGTGGAAGGGATTCTGTCTTCATCAGCGACGCTGGCCGCGGCACCCTCCTTGTCAGGTTGGGGATGTCTCACTAAGACGCGCTGGAGAGCAAAAAGAGGAATTGCAAATATGAGACAGGGCACCTGAGTCTTAAGAGTTGGCAAGTGGGTACAACGACTGTAGACTTTGTGGAGGGGGAGATAATGGACGTGTCACATTATGACCACAGCCTTTGATGTCAGACAGACCCAGCTCTACCTTTGTGTGACTTTAGAAGAATTATGACTGTCTCAAAATCTTCCTTTTCTGTTTTATTATTTGTGAAACGGGAATATAAAACTCAATTTACACAAGACCGTTAAAAGGCTCTTTCGTGAGATAAAAGATGCAGAACATTAAATAAACGTTGGTCATTGCTAGTGTTCTAATACTAGCTTCCGTACTTAGCAATTCTGGAAGGTTGGCAAAGTTTCTGGAACCTGACTCTTCCTTTATAAAATGGGGCTGTTAACACCTACTTCTTCATAGAATTACGATGAGAATGAAAGCACAGAGTGGTGTATGTGTGGAGTACCTTACACATAGCATGCGATCAACCCTAGTGCCCCTTGCTACCCCTAGCTCCTGCGTGGGCTTGAAATTAGTTGGAAATCTGCCTACTAATTGTTTAGATTTACCTTACACAGGTAGCCATTGTATTTGGCACCTTATGGAAGACCTAGCCATGGAATAATTTAAAACGCCATTTTTCTTATAATATGTTTTGGTGATATTCATGAGGTTAGAACATCATTTATTCATTCATTCCTCAAACTGGAACAATCTACTCACAGGCCTGTGTTAAACACTGAAAAGATTTAGAACAGCAGTAGCTTCTGTTCTCTGGGAGTTTGCAGTCTGTGGGGAACTGCACTATGAGCAGAAGGTTGCAGTACAGGGAGGTGGAGATAGGCTGAGATCCAACGGTTTCTGAGAAAGGACCTTTCACGTAGGCCAGGTGGATCAGGGAAGGTGGGCCCGAGCAGGTTACAGGCTGAATCTAGAAAGGTAACCGGATGACAGGTGAGGCACTGACTAGCCGTATAAACATTAGGGATGTTGACGAAAAAAGGGGTGCTTTATAAATCATAAATTCCTAACTGTGCAGGTCATGGTGGGTAGTCACAGCCCAGGCCTATAACTTCTTTAGTGAAAGGTTTTAAAGCCAGCCCTCTGCATTGTTCCTGTGCGCCTAGGTTAACACACTTTTGAAATAAGCATAACCACCCTCAGGGAAGCACATCATCTTAACCATTCAGCCTTGCTTTCTCCCACTTTCATCTTATATTCCTTGCTTTCCCTCCTTAATTTCAAATGCATGAAAGGAACCACAAAACTATTATTCTCCGAAGCATTTGAGATCTTGCCTCCTGGTAATCGTTGTCAGTGTTGGCTCAAATAAACTCTTATAAAAATTCTCTGCAGGTTTGGACGTTTCTTATGTCTACAGGGGGAATAATATCAAAGGCACCCACAGAGGGAAGAGCACGGGCAAAGGCACCAGGAAATGGAAGAGACCTTGGTGTGTCCGAGGAACTTTGCGCAGTTCAGCAAGACTGGAGCGTGCTGCGTGTGTTCTGTGGATGTTTGCGGAGGGGAGGGCTGAATGCGGTGTTCCAGGGGTGGCCCCCAGAGACAAGCTAGAGTCAGATTATAACGGATCTTATGAGGCACTCAAACACTTTCAGATGGCCTTTAGGGACTCATCGAAGGGTTATTGGTTTGGGGATTTTTCTTCTTTTGCATCTGTAAGATTTATTAAGGCATATCTCACATTAATTAAAAATAAAAACAAATAGGATTTTCAGTATATTTGTTAATTTTATTTTTTTTTAATGATCATTTCCAAAATTGACCTCTTTGGGAGTGAATTTCAACACATGTACAGTTTTGTGTAACTATCACCACAATCAGGATACAGAACAGTTCTGTCGCACATCCACCAAAAATCCTTTCTGCTACTCCTTTGTAGTCATACCCTTCCCCCACCCCAACCACTGCCACTTCTGATGTGTTCTCCATCACTATAGTTTCCTCTTTTTGAGAATGTTATATAAATGGAGTTATACGGTATGCAAACTTTTGAGACTTCTTTTCTCAGTCCAGTGCCTTTGAGATTCCTCCAAGCTGTGGTATTTATCAGAACTTTCTCCTGTTGATTACTGGGTAGTGTTCCGCTGTATGGCCACACCACAGTTTAGTCATTCCCCCATAGAAAGTCATTCCTCAAAGGGTGTTTTAGCTGTCAGAAGAGATGGGAAGAGAGCTGGACAGAAGGCTTGTCAAACATCTGTTTCAAGAAACTAAGACAGTAGCCCCGAGGCCAGAATAAAAGGTAGAGAGATTTCCATGAGGAGGAGAGGATAGGACATAAATGACTAATTAGATACAAGCTGGAGGGAGAAAGAAAAGTCTAGGATGAAGCTCAGGTTTTTAGTTTGGAAGATCAGTGGGATGACCACGTAGAGAATTCAGAAAGAGGAGCCTGATGAAATCAGGTTGGACGCCCGGATTTGACCTCGCTGCACAAGCCCTTCATGGAAGGATGAAAATATGTAAAGCACCTGACACATAGCAGAGGCTCAATGAAGGACAGATCATTGGAAACCTAGTGTGTCCCAGGCACTGGGCTAGTACTACAGGCGCAAAGATGACAAAGACAGTCAGGGGCCCCAAAAAGTCAGATTTGTAAACAGGTTGTTTTAATACAATTATGAGAAGTGCTACCCTGGAAGTATGCACTGGACATTTCCAGAGTACACAGGAAGGACCCTTAGCTGAACTTGGGCTATCAGAGATGGCTTCCTGGAGGAGGAAGTGGCTTAACTTGATGCAAAATCTTTCCTTTGAGGAAAAATCACTGTCCTCCGGACGGAACCACTTATAATGCAAATATTAACTGGAAGAAACAAGAGTTTTAACTTGCTGGCATTAGTAGCATACTGGTCTGCATTAGATAACCAGTTTGAGTGGAGGATGGGATAAAGGCCCACCACATGTGGGAGCAGGGGCTGCTGAGTGATCTAATTTGGGAAAGCTGACTAAGCTACTAGAATCACCTAGGAGCCTTTTAAAAATTCAGATGACCGAGCCTTACCACAGACCAAAGTCATGGACTCTCTGGGCATGAAGTGTTAAAAACAAAAGAAAAAACAAAACAAAACAAAACAAAAACCAGCAGCAGAGCCTGAGGATACTGAGAGTTACTTACCTAGATTTTTGGCACTGATATAATCTAGATCCTCATCCTTACAATCTGGCCATTGCTCATGAGGGAAATAGAGTTTGGGGAATGATTCAGTCCAGCTCATCCTTATTCTTGAAAAACCAACTTCAAGAACAGGCCCCTCTGACTAGAGGTTACTTGTTTTTGTTTATAGCCAAGTAACCCCACTGCACCCAATACAAAAACATAAGCAAATTTAAATGCGTGAGTTTTATAAAACAGTAATAAATCTCTATACTTTTTTGAGTTCATATTATGTCCCAATTTTGTATCTGTATAAAAATTTCTCATCTTTCTAACAACTCGGGGAGGTAATTGTGAAATAGACCCATTGTTACTTGTTCAAGGTCGTGCATCTCCCAGTGGCTGAGCCATCAGATTCAAATTTCATTCTTTCCATTATGTCAAATAAACGACCTTGAGAGATCTGTCATTAGGACAAGAGAGACCAGTCAGAAAAATGCCAAGGGAACCAGTAAGAAAATACGACAATTAAGTGCATAATAAATCGGGTAGGGGAGATTATGAAAAATAAACAGCAAGAAAGAGCTAATGAATAGACTCTAAGGCAAGCATCTATTAGCAAAAGATACTGAAAAGTCTAAAGGGATCGTTTGTGAAAAACAATGTAACAGGCCCAGCACTTCCTGACTTGCGTCTTAGGTGTGTGCAAAGCTGGTGTTTATAGTTATTCCTGACACCCCAACTCCCCTGCTTCCTGAGTTTTTTGACCTCAGGAAAATAGGTCTAAAAGGACTGCTTCTGTTGCCTCCAGCTGTCCCAGTTGTCCATCAAATGCAGCCTTTGTTTATTTTGCAGCCTCTCTGCCTCCAAGTGCAGCTTCAACCCGGTACCAAATTGTCTTAGAGGCTGGAGGCTGACAGCCGAATCCAAGTCCAGAGACACAGACCTTGACCTGAATAGCACATTGACCTACAAAATACATCAGTTAATACACATAAGAGGAGAGGGAAGAAAGAGAAGCACAAAAGAGGGCAAAGGATCATCAAAGGAGGAGTAAAGGGACTGAGAGCTGAGCAGGTTGACCAAAGACATCTGGATGAATGATAACGTGGCCAAGAGATGGCTTTAAAACAGGCTGCAAAGGGGCACGGTATAACGAGATCACGGACACGTCTCCTTCCCGCCCCACGACTAGGGCCAAAACACAGTAGTTAAATACAGTCTGGAATTTAGGTTAGGTATAAAGAAGAACTTTCGGGGAGTAAGGTGTGTTTAATAAAGGAAAAGATTATGGACAAAGCTATATAAGTCACCCTTCCTGGATAACACTGAGGCATAATTTTATTCTCAAGTACCAACTATCTGCATGGCATACAGTTATAATTCTCATAGTTATTATCAAGAACCAACTGTATGCATGGCAGTATACTGGGCACTTCAAATACATTCATTCCTTCATTCACCTTTTGAGGAACTCCCAAAGTGAGTATTATTACCCACATCTTATAGACAAGTAAACTGAGGCTCCACTGATATTAAGGGACTTTCTAGGAGCACATGTAGTGAGTAACATGGCTGGATTTAGACCAAGTTATCTCTGACCCTAAAATTGATGCTCTTGCCACCACATCAGCCGGAACCATGGTCTCGAATTGGTTCAGACTAGGGGATGACCAAAACAGCTCAGGTGGGCCCCACCTCTGCCTTATCGAAGGGACAGTGTGGGGAAAAAGAATGAGGAGAGAGGAACTGAGAGTGACCTCACATAGGGCAAGTCTTCTAGTACTCCCCTAGGCGCAAAGCCAAGGAAACCGCCATCTTTTTTTTTTCTTTTCTTTTTTTCTTTTTTTTAGGGTAAATCCTTTTAGATTTAAATAACTGATGTCAGCATTGCAGAGTATACTTTACGAGCACTGTCCTGGACATTATTTCTTCAAACTCTGAAAGAGAGAGCCTGAGGCTCAGAGAAAGAGGCCCGAGGCCTTACCCCAGGCCATGTGAAAACATTATGCAGAGAGAAGGAAGCTCCCACCCAGGTTCCAAATATGAGGAAAAATGGACATCAGTGGAAATGGCA
>NW_011888859.1:933321-942509 GCF_000151845.1 Pteropus vampyrus | reverse complement strand
TATGGAAGAAAAGAAGAAAAAAAGACATAAGACATAGAAAACAAATGGCAAATTACAGACAAATTCTACTTTATCAAACTGGTGACTCAGGTCCTCTAGCTATTGATAAGGATAAATATAAATGGATTAAACACTCGAAAGGTAGATATTGGTAGAATGGATTTAAAAAAAAAAAACAACATAATCCAACTATTAGCTATCTACAGGAGACACACTTCAGATTCATAAACAAATAGGTTGAAATTAAAAATCTGGAAAAAGATAAACCATGTAAATAATAACCAAAAGAGAGCTGATGTGGCTATACTGTTATCAGACAAAAATAGACTTTAAGACAAAAAAAAAAAAAATGTTACTAGTGACAAGAGAGACATCCTCAAGAAGATATAACAATTATAAACTGTTACAAACTGAATTGCCTTCCACGCCCCCTGTCCCCAATTTCTTTACTTTTCTCAAGTTTGACTCCCAGTATTTCAGAACGTGACCACACATTTGGAGATAGGGCTTTTTAGAGGTAAATTAAGTTAAAATGAAGCCTTTAGAGTATGTCCTCTTCCTTTCTGACTGGTGTTCTTATAAGAAGAGTTGACTAGGGCACATGAAGAGACACCAAGGGTGCACAGAGGAACGACCGTGTGAAGAGCAAGCAAAAGGGTGGCCGTCTGCCAGCCAAGGAGAGAGGTCTCAGAAGAAACCCACCCTCTGGAATCTTCATCTTGATCTTCCAGCAACCAGAACTGTGAGAAGATAAATTTCTGTTGTACTCAACAGAGGTATTTTGTTATGGTAACCCTAACAAACTAATACATAGTGCATATGATACAGGCCATCACTCATTTGCAGAATGAACATACAGAACTTTTTTTTTTTTTTTTTAAGTATACGCAGTTAAGTCTTTTTCCTTTTTTCCTTTCTTTGAGAAAAAGGTCCTATCCCTCAAATTCCAATAATTACCCTGAAACTGGTGACTCAGATCCTCTGGCTATTGATAAAGATCATTGGTCCAGGTCCATCATAAGCAGAAAAGGCTTTAGGCCAGGCAAGGCTCTTAGAGTCCAAGAAGGGTGGGGACTTTTAGCCCCAAAGGTTTTTATTCTTTAAGAAATATATTAACCAAGTCTGTTTTCCTTTACTCGCTTAATAGGCAAACCAATAATAGAAAATTAATACATATATGATTTAAATAACAAGTTCGTATCTTCTTTCTTCCTTGTCTAGGGACAGAGGTAGCTTTTCGGCGGGATACCCAAGACCCTGTACTGACTGAGATAGAGAGGGAAAGAGCTCCATGAAACCCCAACAGGCAGAGACTACGACCTTCCTCAGCAGGAAGCAGATACTGAAGAAGAGACCTCCTGTCCCTCAACATCCGTAATAATAAGAAGAGATTCATAGCTCTTAGGAAAGGGCTAAGCAGGAAAGTTAGGGGGTTTTCAGGTTTACCTGCAAAACGCTGAGGTCATCCTATTCTAGAAAGGGTCCACCCCAGCCTGCCCACAATTAAGCAAGCCAAAAGGTGTTTTTGGGCTAAAAGTAACTCATACAAGGAAACAAGGAAACAGAAATTTGGGTACTAGTTTAAACCAGTCACTCGCACCTACATAATAAAGACTATAACGACCATTGACTCACCTGAACCTTATTATACCATCATTATAATATAATGCATATGCCCGGAAGTTCATTAGTATCATTATAACAGACTGAATTCTGAGAACGAACATGCGTAGAAAGCAAACGATGAGTCACTGAGTCCTGGCCATCATAGTTGTCAATCAAGAAAGCCCAATTCTCTAAGAAAAGTAACCACCCACAGCAAATATAGATTAAAAACCCCAGAGACTTTATCACTGTGTCCTTGAGCCCTTGAGCCCTTGAACTGCCCTTCCCTTGCGTGGCCCGCTTCCACGTTTGGGAGCGCACTATTGTTTTACTTTCCCTTCCAATAAAGTTATCCTTTTCGGCTGTGCTTTGGTGTCTTGATCAATTCTTTGTTCGAGACATCAAGAGCCTGAACAACGCGTTGAGAGGGGAACCCCACTCCCCAGTAACATGTATGAACTTAACGAAAAAGTCCCAAAATTCATGAAGAAAAAACTGACAGAAATGAAAGAAGAAATAGACAATTCAATAATAGTTGGACACTTCAACATTCCACTTTCTCTAATAGAATAACTAGATAAGAGATCAACAAGGAAATAGAAGAATAAAAAACATTATAAACTGTTTAGAACTAATAGACCGATGTTAGAACACCAAATAGCATCAGAAGATACACTCTTTTAAAGCTAATTTCTCAGCCTATGCGCCTATACCTTTATCAGTGACTTTCGAACTTGAATGTTCATCAGCATCTCTTGGAGAGCTTGTTATGCCATACATTGTAGAGAGCCCCACCTAGGAGCTCTTGATTCAGTAAATCTGGGGTGGGGCTCGAGAATTTACATATCTAATAAGTTCTCGAGTAATGCTGCTGCTGGCCATCTAAGGACCACACCCTGAAAACGGCTGCTCTAGTCAAATTCAATCCCTCCACGTTTTTTAGAAACGATTGTCATGCCTCCCTGCCTTTGCTCATGCTGTTTTCTCTGCTCAGAATGCCCTTGATCCGCACACCTCCTCTGTGAACTTTCACTGAACTCTTAAGCTGGAATGAATCTCTCTCTTTCTGAGTTTCTATGTCACTTTATATTTATTTTGTCACTTATCACCTTTTACTTTCGACTATACTTATTTATATACCAGACATATCTTCTACTGGGATAATAAACTTTTTGATGTCAGTGTTCATGATTAATTTATCTTTATATGACCTCACAGTGCCTAGCACAGTACTTCACCTGTACCAGGCATGCAATGGAACTTCGTTAAGTGAATAAAAAAAATTAGGAAACGCTCAGCGAATAAAAAACCACAGCATTAAGGAAAGAGAACATAAATAAGAAGATATAGGAAAAGAGAGAGGATACATGTAGTGACTAAAGTTGAGTGGGTGGGAGGAAAATTCTTTCCGAAAGGGAATTTTGTTTTGTCAACTAAATGGAAAGCAAAAATAGACCAGGTCTTCCCAGCTGTTCTAGTTTTTTTTTGTTTTGTTTTGTTTTGTTTTCCCTCTGTGCTGAAATTCCTTTTATTTTTTTGTAGGGCTAAAATTGCTAATTACCATGCCAGCAGGGCCCTTGTGATTTAAAAAAAAAAAAAAAGAAGAAGAAAAAGAAAAAAGATTAATGACTTTAATTCTCAAGCACTTAGGGAATTAAAGTGTGGAGGGATGCAATGTTCTAGCGTATTGACTGGAAATCAGGGCTGGCTGCGTTTTTCATCCCATGAAATATCAAGACAGCTTTGCCCGTGGAGAATAAGACAGGTGCCACTACAGTGCGAAAAAAAAGTATTGCGGAAACCGTAATGGAAGCCAGAATTGGTTCTCTACAAAGGAAATTTTAAACCAATGTTTATAAAAATGATCCCAATACAGAATTATTACATTTATGGTCCCACCTCTCTGGCAGGTTGGACCGGGCATGACTTCTAACTTTTACTTCTTAGTTTATTAGGATAGTTATCATTTAAAACTAGCGATGTGAAGTAAGGTGTTCTCTCTGCCGTGCTTTGCCCATTTGACTGGCAGAGAGCTTTGCCGATGCATTTTTGGAAAGGTTGTTCGGTCTGGGGATGCAAACACCAGGAGCCATGGAGAGAAGCGAGCCACGAAGAGCCCAAGGATTTCCACAGGAACCTGTGCCCTGAGCACCCTTTGGAAGTCTCTGTGATTTGTCCCCATGGCAACTACCCTGAGATTGTTCTGTTCAGCCGTCGGTCATTTCCATTTGTTTGCTTGCTGTTGGACACTCTTCGCAGATCCTACTGTGTTATTAAGTCTTTTCTGTCCCCAGGTGCACTACCAGAGCATTCTAACACTGGACACGTGTTGTTCCTTAATAGTACCTAGAGAATTGAGAGAATCTTGAGGGCTGGCCTGAAAAATTTATTAGGCCCTCACTAAATCTTCATCTGTTAAAATCGTTTCTCCATGGCGTGGCTGCACCTGGAAGAACTGGAAATCGATTATTTTTTCTTGTCTCCTGTGAATATCTCAGCAGTCAAATTAGCTCCCGTTACTAGGAGATATTCAAGAGTAAGAATACGGAAGCTCTTTGTAACAAAGACCTCATGCGAGATCTTAAAATAAATTCTTTTCGTTTGTCTGCAAATTTATTTATTTATTTTTGAATGGTATCTACATATGCTGAGGGAAAAGATGAGAATGTCTAGGTGTGTCTGTCTGGCAAAGTGAAGGCCTGTTTTTTTTCTGGTTAGTGCCTTGAGGAGATTACCATGTGGATATAACTGTGAATGAAATTTAATCTAAATGCCGAAAGTCTCAGAGGAAATTAGATATATCAAATATGAACTTGCTCTAACATCAGATGGTTGGACTATTTTGATGCTTAACCAGGAAAGATCTAAAGGTGATACTAAGCTGGACCTCAATCACTCATTTCTGCAAAGATTTCCAGTACATGGTGTTGTCTGTGTTTAACCACAAATTGAACAGAGATGTTGAAACACATTCTGATTAAGGTAGAGTAGAAATAAAATGAAGAAAGAAAGATGACTTTTCATACCAAAAATTTTCTTCTTTTCCTTTTAAAACTGATTGTACTTTAACATTTGGGAAAATAAAAGCTGTAACTATACATAGAGCAGACACATGTTTTTTTGGTTTTTTGATTGTATTTTTGCCCAGTACCAATCCTTGTTCTTGGGAACTGCTGCTTCCATTACTTCAAATCTACAATTCTTGTGGGAGCAGCCATGCTCTTATGTGACCTGGCCTCCTGCCTATGGTTGATTGAATGAAAGGTAACACCAATGACTCCCTTCTCTGGGATTTGAATCTGATTCCAGGGATGACCTTCAGTATCCATAACCAGTGTGGGCTGGCTGAACAGCAGCCTTGGTTGAGAATGAGGAATATAGGAGGCCCCGTTTGGAGGCAGAAGTCGTTAAGTGTGGCTTGGGGAGGCCATGTTTTCTGCATGTAGACAAAGCCAATTATAACGAATAGGAATGAGGCCAACAGCAGGATCTAGAGATGAAAAGTGTCTCCTGACTCTGTTGAAACTCCTGATTGCAAATGTTCCAGTGGGCCAGCTGGACTTCTGCTCTTCCACAGCTCCATTGCTCAACTCTTCCTTAGGAGGATCTGGGAGCAAATAAATTTCAGTTTTGGATTCAATTCCTTCAAGTTCAGATTTTCCCTCCTGTAATAAAGAGCCCTAACAGATTTGACATTAAACAACTATATTCTTACTTACACATTGCCTTTCAACCTTCTCAATAAGGATGCGTAATTTTTATGAAGTTGTAACTAGCAGAGTTTTAATATAATTTTTGTTCTGTTTTTTTCTGATTTAATAGTATATTAAGTTTAATATATTTAATTTTTATTACATTCGATACATTAAATAATGTCGGTAAAAATATCACATTTACTATAATATGTAATAAGACATAGATATTCTTCAGAGTAATCATTTTAATGTTTGTATAATATTTACACTTCTCATTGCTGTGACAATACAGTTATTCATTGTTGAGTTCTCTTTTCATTAAGGTACTATATATGTACTATACATATTCCTTATAGCAACCACAGAAGAATGACTGTCTCTCATGTAGTGATATAAGAACTGGCTTAGAGAGGCAACGTTCCTTGTGATATAAGAACAGGCTTAGAGAGGCAACGTTCCTTGCTCAAAATCACAAAGAAAGTTAATAGACTAAGTTTTGGCCTGTCCCACTGCCATCCCTTCTGTACTGTGCAATGCGGCTCCTTACTACCACGACATACTAGTCAGTTCATGCTGCATAACAAAATACCACAGACTGGGTGCTTTCAACAACAGATATTTATTTTCTCACTGTTTTGGAGGCCAGTTGTCCAAGGTCAAGGTGTTAGCAGGTTGGATTTCCTCTGAGGACTCCCTTTGGCTTGCAGATGCTGTCTTCTCTTTGGTCCTCACATGATCTTTCCTCTGTGTACTTAGTGTCTCTCTGTGTTTAATCTCTTCTTATAAGGATATCAGTCATATTAAATTAGGGCCCACCTTAATGGCTTCATTTTAACTCAATCACTTCTTTAAAGGTTTATCTCCAAACAGTCACATTCTGAGGTAAGAGGGGTTAGGGTTTCACCATATGAATTTTGAATGAATACAATTCAACCAATATCACACGATTTATTATAGCAATTCCATCCTTGGCTGATATTTAACTTTACCTCCTAGATTTTGGATGCTTTAGATTGGGTTAGATGTTTGGCATTTAACATTTTGTTTCTGCTGACTTCAAAATCCCTGTTATCTGCAAAGATCGTTTAATCTAAAGATATGTCCACTGTGTCAAATTGTTGGACTTTGATGTTATCATGTTGAGTTCAGTTAGTCTCCTTTTATTAATTTACTAAACAAATATTTATTGAACAGCTATCGTGTATTAAAAATTAATATCTGTCTACGGCCATGCCACCCTGAACGTGCCCAATCTCTCCTGATCTCGGAAGCTAAGTAGGGTCGGGCCTGGTTAGTACTTGGATGGGAGACCACCTAGGAATACCAGATGCTGTAGGCATTAAAAAAAAATTATTACCTAGTGTAAATATAAAGAAATATGCTATCTTTGGGAATATCA
Source organism: Pteropus vampyrus (assembly GCF_000151845.1). Classification (NCBI taxonomy): domain Eukaryota; kingdom Metazoa; phylum Chordata; class Mammalia; order Chiroptera; family Pteropodidae; genus Pteropus; species Pteropus vampyrus. The sequence continues at coordinate 935,810 of NW_011888859.1, read as the reverse complement.
AGGTGAATTAGTTATCGATCCTCTTTGAAGCTTTTAGTCTAGTAGAGAAGAAAAGCACCGATAATTATAATAAAAAAAAAAAAAGGTTGAAAGCAAAGTGTACTTAAATTGATGCACAGATAAATATTGTAGAAATTCAGAGGAGGAAAAGATAATTCTGTAGCTGGGAAAATTCGGGAAGACTTTCTAGAGGAGATAGCGTGCAAGCTGAATCAAAACCATAGGTATATTGCATTTGAACCTGTAAAGGTCAAGGGCATTTCAGGAGCAGAGATCAGCATCAGTGCTGTGCTTGTCAGGAAGACCTGGAGGGCCAGTGTCCTCCAAAAGGAAGTGCTGAGGGCCCAGACATCTCCAAACAGAAGGAGGGAAAAGAGGTCTGCATTGTGATTTATCAACCTGAAATTTACTATTAAGCCAGAAAATGGAGTTTATTTTCCTTTCCAGTAATAATACCCTACTTTACTCACTTCCCATTCATTCCTTCATTCACCATAATGTAACTTCTAAAGTCAGCAAAAATCTCCTAATTACCAAATCCAATGGTCCTTGTTCAGTTTGCATTCTAAATACCCTTTCTGTGGCAAAATACTTTGCTTCTTCTTGAATCTTTTTCTCCCCATAGTGACACACCTAAAGGTCAATGAATGCCAAAAATGGTTGGGAACCACAGAAGCTGGACAGAGTCAAGGACAAATTCTTCTTTAGAATCTTGGAGAGAGCGTGGTTCTGACACCATTCTGATTTCAAACTTCTAGTCTCTAGAATTATAAGACAAGAAATTTCTGTTGTTTTAAACCACCCGGTTCGTGGTACCTTGTTACAGCAGCCCGAGGATACATCTTTTAGAGAATACATCCTTTCTTGTTATATTATTATTTTCTTTTTAATTTAATTTTATTATTAGTTTCAAGTATGCAGTACATTGGTTAGACATTTATATAGTTTATAAAATGACCCCTCTAATTGATCTTTCTCTCCTCTGGCTCTCCACCTAGCCACTACATTACTGCTGACTGCATTCCCTGTGCCGTGCTCCCCATCCCTGTGACCATCTATCAACTACTAATTTGTACTTCTTTAACCCTTCACCCTGTTCTCCCTACCTCCCAACCCTATGCCCCTCTGGAGGTCACAGATTGTCTTCTATATTCGTGAGTCTTTTTTTGATTAGTTTGTTCTTTTTGTTCCTTAGATTCCACATGTAAGTGAAATTGTATGGATATATGATTATTTTTATTGCTTAGGCTTTGTCTAATCCGAAGACAGGCACCAAAGTATCTTGGATGAATGAATTCAGAAATAAGAGTATTCTTCTCAGCAGGTAGTTAATTTGTTAAATGAAAAAAAAGTTAACATCCACCATAGCTTCAAATAAATGCTTACTGATTGGAAGTAGAGTACAGAAAAGCAACTTGTGCTTGTGTAAAATGGTAGACATGTAAGGTTATTTACTGCAGCATTATTTATTGCAAATTATTTATAGCAAAAGACTGGCAACAACCTAATGACTATCTACTCAGCTATTAAAAATTATGATGATAAAAGCAAGTACAGACCCGTATATATAGTTTGCTATCATTCATATAAATACACACACACACACACACACACACACACACACACACACACACACTCACACACACACGCGCGCACACACAATGTGAAAAGAAATACAAGAAAATGGTAATAATGCAATAGTTGCTTCTGGGGAGAAACTAGTGGTCTTCAAATAAATAAATAAAATTTAAAAGCAGAGTATGTGAAAGTGTATACATTTAAATCAGTTTAAGTGCACCGTAACGTTTGATGGCATTTCTCTGAATTTTTATATTCTCCAGGCTTAAGAGAAACATTCTGCGATGAAAAATCAGAGGGCAGCCAAAAGTAAACGAGAGAAAAAGAGATCACTATTATAAATTGGTCTTTAGTTTAAATTTTTAAGAAGTTTAATAATCCAAACAGATAGACTACTCTTATTATGTGAACTTTTAAATTACAATATAACATGCATGCAGAAAAGCGCACCAGTCATTCAAGTAAACACACCCTGTAAAAACCGCCTAGACCAAGACATAGAACATTTTCAGGAACTGCTCCCCACAAGGCTCCCTGGTTCCTCTTCTTAGTCCTTTTCTCCCACAAAGACAACTGCTGTTCTGACCTTGCTCAGTGGAACATAGTTCTGCCTGGTTTTGAACTTTGTATACATGGAACCACACGTTCTGTCTCCACCCACACCCCATGCCCCACTGATGCTGTGAGATTCACCCCGGGGCTGCCGCCATCCTGTTCTAGCTGCTCTACATCACGCCATTGTCAGCCAGGTCAGTTTGTTCATCTATCCAGTTAATGGCCATCTGGGATGGTCCCACTTTGGGGCTCTTACAAATAATACTGCTATGAATATCATTGTATAAATCATACTGCCATGAATATCACTGTACACATTTTTGGAGGGTGTTGTATTAGTTTTCGATTGCTGCTGC
>NW_011888859.1:927756-932026 GCF_000151845.1 Pteropus vampyrus | reverse complement strand
ATACTGCTATGAATATCATTGTATAAATCATACTGCCATGAATATCACTGTACACATTTTTGGAGGGTGTTGTATTAGTTTTCGATTGCTGCTGCGACAAGTTACTACACAATTCTCAGCTTAAAACAACACACGTTTATTATCTCCCAGCTCTGTAAGTCAGAGGTCTGGCATGGCTCTCACCAGACTAAAATCAAGGCGTTAACAAGACTGCGCTCCTTTCTGGGGGCTACAGAGGAGGATCCGTTTCCTGGCTCGTCCAGGTTGTTGGCCAAGTTCATTTTGTTGCTGCTGTAGGACTGAGGTCCCCATTTTCTTGCATACTTGAAGCTGAGGGCCATTCCCAGATTCTAGAGACCTCAGTCTTCCTTGGCCTTGCTTTCTCCATCGTCAAAGTCAGCAGCGGCAGCTTGAAACCTTTCTGCAATCACGTGTCTGACCATTCCTTCATCGTAGCATCCGTCTCTGACCACAGCGAGAAAGGTTCTTGGCTTTTAGTATCGATGTGGTTAGATTGAGCTCACTCATTTATTTCAGTGTAATCTCTCCATCTCAAGGTCTGTAACATTAATCACATCTGTAACGTACCTTTGCCATGTAACCTAATAAAGTTACAGGTTCTCAAGACGTGGAAATTTTGGGGGGTGGGGGTGGTTTTGATTCTGCCTACCACAGGTATATGTACCTGGGAGTATTGGGTCATAAGATGTGCACAAATTCAGCTACATAGATACTGCCAATAGTTTCTCAAAATGTTCGTATTTATACTCCTATTGACAGTATGTGAAAATCCAGTAGCTCCACATCCTTGCCAGTTCTCAGTATTGCCAGCTTTTATCATGTTACCTAATATGTTGGGCATGTAGTGGTAAATAAAGATGGGTTTAATTTGCATTTCCTTGGTGATCAATCACGAACATTTTTTTTTTTCATATTTTTATTGGCTGTTCTACCTCTTTTGTGAAATGCCTGTTCAAGTCTTTTGCTCACTTAAAAAAAATGGATTGAAAGCAGACCAATTTTGAACTGTGAAAATATTCATCAGGGTGGGATTTTTCTATTTGAACATGTTGAATACCTAGAAAATAAAATAAATAATTCTAATGCATTTAGAATGCCAGCAAAGGAAGAAAATGAGCTGACTTATGCAGTTTCTTTTCTTACCTTTTTTCCTTTAAGTAATGAGAAACAAATAATAAAATCAATAACAATAACTCACATCTATATAATGCTTTAGGATTTGCAAAGGGCTTTCAGACCCATTTTCTCATTCTGCTTTTATTAGAAGGAACAAATGAAATGTGGCTTGCTAGTCCTGTTTCCATACCCTATATTACTTTCACCAAAGCAAAAATCAAGGCAAAATGCATATATTAAAAATAATTGTATCTGGGCTAATCGGTAGCATAATTTGTGAATTTGATCATTTTTCTTCTTTGCTCACAATTATCCCTAATTTGGTGATAAATATGATGTATGCTTGCAGAATGTCTAACAAACTCTTCATCTCGCGGTGCTGAAAGGCACTGCCTCTGAGAGTTGCTGTTTAAATCGGGAAGATAGCATAAATCCACAGACGCCTAGGGATCAGAAACGTGTCCATTGCAGAAAGGGAGCAAATCTCTATTGTTGAGAACAGCAGAAAGATATAAATCAAGCAGACGTTTTTTCAAGAAGCGGATCACAAATAACCTTTCTACATTATAGATGCTTTTTTTCCTCTTTCCAGATTAGACACTGATTAAATTAGCCTTCTTTTTTCTGGTGCTTTAATAAAGAATTGTGCTTCTTGTTTGATACCACATCTTTCCCAGGACTCAATGTATGTGTGTCTGGGGGTAAGTGGGTGGGCCATGGTTGGGGGAGGAACTAATATTTATGTGTATGTGTGAAATGAGAGAAACCGCTGAAGAAAAGCAATGAACAGGCATTAAAATTCACAGGCTAAATGGTACCCAGATTTTTTTTTTTTTTGGCTTCTTGACATTTTAATTACCATTATACTATAAAAATATATGACGTCTTTCCTCATCAAATTTACAACCTTAAAAGATAAGACAGGCAAATGTAAGACAGAAATGCAAAGTATAAATTTAATGACTTTTTTCTTTAGATGGCCATCTCAAAATCAGAATCATCTCACAAGAAGTAAATTGTCTCCTTCTAGTAAAAGCCACCAAAGATAGGTTTTACTTGCAAATGAGGTTCCTACAACTGTGCAAGGTTTTTTCCCCCTCTTTCCAAACCACAATACAGATTATTGCCTTGTGGCTCTTTATTTTTTTGTACCTCTATTGCTATGACATGGAGCCTCAGGAAGTTCTTTATAATGAAACACATCGATATAGTTGCATGTGATATGAATGTTAACACTAGTTGGGATAAATTAAGAAAGAATAGCCTCACATCATTTTAGGTCAAGATTTGCTACCAGATGAGTTTGGGTTTGGAACTTTCTGGGGTTTAGAATTATGGGTCAGGGTTTGTGTCTCTGAGCTTTTCCTCTCTTCAGAGCAGGGACCAAACTCGTGTTCGGGGTGACAGAGTAGTGCCCCCTTTCCTGAGGTCTCGCTTTCAGAGGTTTCATTTATCCAAGGTCAACTGCGGTCTAAAAGTATTAAATAGAAAATTCCAGAAATAAACAATTCGTACGTTTTAAATTCTGAGTAGTGTAATGAAATCTCGCACCATCTTGCTCAGTCCCGCCCCGGGCCGTGACTCACCCCTTTGTCCAGCGTCTCCACGGCGTGCACGCTCGTGACCCTAGTGACCGCCTCAGCTGTCAACTCCACTGTCACCGTATTGCAGTGCAAGGAACCTCTGTTTATCTAATAAATGTCCCAAAGCCTTTTGCTTACTTTTTTTTTACAGTATATTTATTATAATTGTCCTATTTTATTATTAGTTATTGTTGTTAATCTCTTACTGTGCCTAATTTATAAATTAAACTTTATCATAGGTATGTACGTATAGGAAAAACATAACATACATGGGGCTCAGTAGCATCTACAGTTTCAGGCATCCACTGGGGGTGTTGTTGAAACTTCACCATGGATGGGGGGAGGGGAGGGGGGACGGGATCATTGTACTAAGAAGTTTCTTCCGAAGATCACTTTACATTTAATCCCCAAATGTGATGGCAGTATAAATATAAGATATTTGGAATAAATATATTACATATATGCACACATAAACAAGTACACATGTGTGAAAGAACATAATGGAAGATATAAACCAAATTGTTAATTTTTAATAACGGTTTTCTCTGATTAGAGGGATTATAGTTGACTTTCGTTATTTTCTTTGCATTTTTCTGTATTTTTTGAAGTTTCTGCTGTAAATGTTTTTTCTTTTCTTTTTAAAATAACACGTTTCTCTTGGATTTTCTAGGTAGTCGGCATATAATCTTTACCTCGTCCTTTTTATTCTTTCCTTTAATATTTCTGTGTCGTTGTTTCTCTGGGTCCAATTTCATTTGCTTTTTTTTTTTTTGCCTTGTTCCTGACTTGGAGAGGAAAGAACATATTTACAGAATTAAAAATTAAGTGACCACTCTTTTTAAAAGCTTTCATCATTTTGATTTATGTCATGTAGGGACTCTAAGTGGGATAGATCAAGAATCTTTCCAAGTAAGAGGATGCAAATGAGGGTGTCACAGAAGCTACTTCATAGTTATAATCTTCACTGCTGATTTTCTAGGTAGACAATTAAAACTGGAAATATGGAGTCAGTAATGAGCCAAACACCAATTTATTCTGTATTTAACTACATTTCGAAGAAGGACTTTTATAAAATAGATTCAGGAAAATATAACCTGAATCTAAAATAAATATCTGAAAGGAATGGGAGAAAAAGTAAGGTGAACACTATAGCTGCAATGAAGTATTCTGGAAATAGGATTGGGAAACTAAAAAAAAAATAAACTCAGCAATGGGAAAAGTTCTAGACAGAGTCCAACAAAACCCCACAACAAAACCCCACAAAACTCCATGAAAAAATATCTTTTGTGTGAATGACTGAGGAACAGAATATATCAACAATGTCAAAACTGTGTTAGGAAAATAAAATCAATTTAAGATCAATTTAAAGTTTATAAGAACAGATGGAAAGACAGAAAAATGAGAAGGAAAAATGCACTTCGCTCCCCCCCAAAATGAATGAATCGTGTGCCCGTGCGTGTGCACACACACGCCACATTTCTCAGTGAGAAAGCTATTGTATGGGTATGCTCTGGGTCTGAGACTCAAGTCCTGTCTCCCATCCTCCCTCC
>NW_011888859.1:894966-927706 GCF_000151845.1 Pteropus vampyrus | reverse complement strand
TTTTTTTTTTTTTGCCTTGTTCCTGACTTGGAGAGGAAAGAACATATTTACAGAATTAAAAATTAAGTGACCACTCTTTTTAAAAGCTTTCATCATTTTGATTTATGTCATGTAGGGACTCTAAGTGGGATAGATCAAGAATCTTTCCAAGTAAGAGGATGCAAATGAGGGTGTCACAGAAGCTACTTCATAGTTATAATCTTCACTGCTGATTTTCTAGGTAGACAATTAAAACTGGAAATATGGAGTCAGTAATGAGCCAAACACCAATTTATTCTGTATTTAACTACATTTCGAAGAAGGACTTTTATAAAATAGGTTCAGGAAAATATAACCTGAATCTAAAATAAATATCTGAAAGGAATGGGAGAAAAAGTAAGGTGAACACTATAGCTGCAATGAAGTATTCCGGAAATAGGATTGGGAAACTAAAAAAAAAATAAACTCAGCAATGGGAAAAGTTCTAGACAGAGTCCAACAAAACCCCACAACAAAACCCCACAAAACTCCATGAAAAAATATCTTTTGTGTGAATGACTGAGGAACAGAATATATCAACAATGTCAAAACTGTGTTAGGAAAATAAAATCAATTTAAGATCAATTTAAAGTTTATAAGAACAGATGGAAAGACAGAAAAATGAGAAGGAAAAATGCACTTCGCTCCCCCCCAAAATGAATGAATCGTGTGCCCGTGCGTGTGCACACACACGCCACATTTCTCAGTGAGAAAGCTATTGTATGGGTATGCTCTGGGTCTGAGACTCAAGTCCTGTCTCCCATCCTCCCTCCGCTCCCCTCACCCACCATGGGATTTATCCTGGGGTCCTCACTAGCTTGTTGCAATCAGTAGAGAGCCAGAAATATTAACAAAGAACTTACATCTTTTTTTCCTTGAGCCACTAAATTGCCTTTTTTTCCAGGATGATTTGTGTAAACGGAATCAAGTAGTGTAGAATCAGGCAGATCATAATATTTTAAAAAGAAAGCAAAATTCTATTTTAAGTTAAACTTTGCTGAAACAACGCTGAGACCAGTTATTTTTGGATCACAAAATACTTTCATACCTTAAAGGAGAGACTATCTTGTTTCCTGTATAGTAGTTTACAGGAAATTGTAGCTATTAAAAAAAACGTTGGCAATTCCATTGTTTTACTTGGTTTCTACAAGTAATTTTTCTAGCTCAATTATCATGATAATGTCTCCTTTGGTATTTAAAGTGTTAAGTTTTAGCATGTCTAAAATCCCTAGATGACCATAGTATTGTGACTTGTCATCAAATGACTTGTTTATGTTTGGAAAAGTCAGGTTTTAGCTCTTTCCAGAGGCAGCACAATTTTAGAAGAGAAAGCTCTGTCCCGATTCAAAAAAAAATCGGAAGAATGAAGCGGAGGTTCACTTACAGGCATTTGTGTTAAGCATTTACATCCAACCACCCCATAGCAGTAAGTCAGCCAGTTCCACACCCCCACCTCCCATTCAGTCAGCCATAGGAAGAGTTAGAGGAATGGCCTGGCTCCCCACCTTCTCCCCTGTCACCAGAACCTGTGAACAGATTCCGTTTTGCAGAACCAGGAGCTGTAAGACCTGGAGGCTGAGGGGCTGGGGGCTCATGGGGAAGCTGAGCCTGGCTGAGAGCGAGCACAAGCCATGGACAATGTACGGTTTATGGGATTGTTTGGGGAACTGAGCAGGTACAAATCTCCACTGAGAGAATAGGAGGGAAACAAGTCCCAGCCTGAGGAATATCTGTCCATGGACTGCTGGGAGCACTAAACAAAAAAGAAATGAGACCACTTCCAGATATATTCCTGAAAGAGCTGAAAGCAGGGACTCAAAGAGACACTCGTACACCGATGTTCATAGAGGCACTCTTCGTAGGAGTCAAAAGGTGGAAATCACACAAATGTCCATCAAGAGATGAGTGGATAAACAAATTATGCTATGAATATATATATATTCCATCATATATATAAAAGAATATTATCCCACCGTAAAGAAGAATGAAGTTCTAATAAGGCTGTATCATGGATCAACCTTGAAAACATGCTAAATGAAATAAATCAAACACAAAAGGATAAATATTGTGTGATTCCGCTCAGATGAGGTACATAGAATAGCCAAATCCATAGTGGTAGAAAGTAGAATAGAGATTACTAGGGACTAGACAGAGGCAGAAATGGGGAGTTACTGTTTAATGGGCACAGAGTTTGTTTGGGATGATGAAAAGTTCTGGGGATAGGTAGTGAGGATGGTTGTACAACACTGTGACAAACTTAATGCCACTGAATTGCACACTTAAAAATGGTTAAATAATAAATTTTATGTTAAGTCTATTTTACCATAATAATAATAATAAAAAAAAGGCAGTAAGCACTCAAAACTTAAAAAAACAAAAAAAAAAAAAAAAAACCCCCACAAAGTTCCCATGTTTGCCTGTCACAGGGTTACTGCCCAGTAAATCTCATTTCCCTTCCTTCTCTCTCGCTTCTTCTGACCCCGCCTTCCCAACCCAGGCACATGCCCCACATTTAGCTCTCAGTGTCCATTTAGTACTCCGGACACTCCATATGCTTAGTTTAATTTCAGAGAATGCTGTTCTTAATATCCCTGAGAGAGGTCGCAAAGTAGTTGCATAACTTCCTTCCAGTAGCTTCCTTTCGGTCTCTAGTGTCAATTTCTCCCTCTCTACTAGGGTCAAGTCCATCAATAAACCCATGACGACCCCATCATTCAAACCAACCTAGCAACCACCCAAACAAAAACCGAGAGCCCGTGTGCCCCTCCAGCAATGGCCTCAATTCTTTGTCCCTGCTCTTTTTCACAATAGTTCTTCACAATCGCCTCCACAGTTTCTACCCAGCTCTGTCCTTAACCACTACCATCTGGCCTCCATCTCCACCACACGACGAAAATGACGGGTGTCAAAATTACCAGTGATCCACATTCGCTCAAACCAGGGATCAGTCCTCAGTCTCCCTGTGGCATTCAGTGGTGGACCACTTCCTCCTGAAACACTATCTTTTCTGGGTTCCTTTGGCACCACTCTATGCTGGCTGCTGCTTCACGAACTATTCCTTTCCTGGCTCCTTCTCCAATATTCTGAACTTCGAAGCCCCTTTTCTTCTCTATATTTTTGCCCTTAGTGATCTCATCCCGTCTCATGGCTATACATTTTGTTCATGTGCTGGCGACTCCCAAAATTATGTCTCCAGTTCTGACCTTCCTCTTGAACCCTAGACTCATAAATTCAATAGTTTACTGGACTTCTCCAAGACCGTTTGATAGGCATCTCAGATTTAGGAGGTCTAAAATAGAACTTTTTATCCAAATTAACCTTTCCCCTTACAAATATGTTCTTCCTTCATTGCTCCCATCTTAATAAATGCTACCACCATCTACTCTGGCCCCAACCAAATTCCTGCAGATCAGAAACTTGCTTAAAATCCTCCAGCAGCTTCCTGTTGCAGTCATAATAAACGACGCACTAGACAAAGGCTATCGGAACCAATGTGACATGGCCCCTGCCTACCTATGACATCATCCGGCACACTCTCATCTTCTCTCAGTGTGCTATATGGTGGTTCTTCTTTCTTCTGTTCCCATGACACACTGAGTTTGGTCCTGCGTTGTGCCAGCCGTTTCCTGTGCCTGGAAGGCCCCTTTCCCAGATGTTCACCTGGCTGATTCTTTTTTGTCCTTTAGGTCACCGCTGAAATGACATCTCCTCAGAGAAGACTTGCTTTGCCTGCCAGTCTAAAGTCATGTTTTCCCCAAGCTTTTCCTATTGTGTCACCTTTTTTCATTTCCTTAGCTTTCATCATTATCTGCAGTCATCTTGTATATTATTATTACTATTTGATTATTTTAATTTTATGTCTTCTCCAATTAGAGTATAAATTTCATGAGACCAAAGATGTCATCTGTCTTGTTTACTGCTAGTCCCTTGGTGAAAAGAACATAACTGGGACTTGCTAATCTGTAAGCGAATGAACGAGAGTCATTCTCTAATTAAGAAATGCATAGTTCCTTGTCCTAGGCTTTCAGGAATCTGACACTGGGCTGACCCCTTGTCTGCTGGATTCAGCAGCTCAGGCAAGCAGAGTGTCTCAGGGTCTTGGAGGAGCAGATCTATAATGGATGGAATATACATATTACAGTTATGTAGCAAATAAAATGTCTATATTTTCGGAGACACTTCCTGAAGCATGAGGAGCTGAAATGAGCTAATGTCCAGGATTTGCTATAAAGAAGATATGTAGGATGGATGAAGACATATGGTAAATCTTGATAATTGTTGAATCTGCAATTTTTGTACCATGCTCTCTACTTCTGAGCATGTGTGAAATTTTTCATAGTAAATTTTTAAAAATAACAGCTACAAGATTTATGTTGAGAGTGGACTTAGAATGTTCGCTTCACCTGTAACCCCAGGTGAGTAAGAGCCCAGGGTGACAGACACTGCTGTGGCAGGTAGGCTGGGTGGCATGCAGTGGGTGGGCTGCCCTTTATTCCAAGGCAGAGCCAGGGTGGCCTCTGATCCCACCCTAGAGTTGAGAAAGGATAGTTGACCCTCGTAAGACCCATTTCTCCTCTTTGTTCAATGGCTGGGAAGCCCCCAGGCTCCTTTTGGCATTCCTCCCTGCTCTCCAGCCCACGGAGGACAGGCTGAGTGACAGAAGCCTCCACTTGTGTGTTTGTGGCTAGTTAGCAGTTCTTGCTACTCTAGGGTAGGAGCATGTGATAAACAGTGATTAGGGGTAAAGTTTGTGATGTTTGTTTTCTCCAAGATCAAAACTCTATCTCCCCTCTGTTAACATAAGCCATCAAAAGCTGATCTGTATTTAATTTTCCCTGGGTGGTCCTGGGTTGACATCTCGCCCTTTTGTCTCACCCTAGGAACTTGGGAAGCCAATCTTTCGCTCCATCTGCTTCTAAGACCGCCCGCCTCCCACTGCTGGCCTGGTGCGTTCCCGGATTCTGTTTTTTGAAACCTCGTCTAATGTTACAGGGAACAAGAGATCCTTACAGTTCATGTGAACATTCTGAGTGAAAAGCATATGTCCCGGCCACGCTCGTGCACAACGGGTCTGCATTCACCAGAAAGATGCAGAGGGGGTGCCAGTTTGCAAATGTGACTCCTCCCTGCCTGCACTTCCTAAAGGCTCCCCGAGACTGGAGAGACTGTCCGGCTACTTGAAATGGAATAAGTGAACCCCACTTTGGAGCAAGTGAATAGCCTCTGCTGGCTGCTGATCTGACAGAGGATCCCAGTGGACGGACCCGCCCACCCCGTAGAAGCTTCTCCGAGTGGCCTGGCAGGAGCGGGGAGAGAAAGGAGGGGGGTCAAGACAGAAAGTTTCCAGAACAGCTCCGGGGAACCTGAGCTCACTGCACTTTTAAAGGGCCTCTGCGCGCTGGAATTCCTCTGGAAGGGCGCCCCTCTTCCTCTAATAGTGACCCCTGTGAAGAATGCGTTTCTCGGGCACCTGCAAGGCGGGGTTATCCTAGAAATGCAGAAATGTGCGCAGGGCCGCAGGGCCTTGGGCTCAGGACAAGATGAAATTCACAGGGCGCACCGAGGTCGGGGCTGGGTGGGGAGGAGGCGCGCGCAGCAATTTCGAATGTCCCTTCTACCTCGCATCTCACTCCGGGACCTTCCTGCCACCGCACGGACCCACACTCGTTTTGCTGCGTGCCTTCTGGCACTCTGGGGCTACAGGACAACAGTGTTTGAAACGGAGCAGTCGTTCGAAACTTCATGCCATCATCCTTCTTTTCACTTCCCTGGAAGTTTGAAGTCTGTTCCTCTTAATAATCCTAAGAAGGCTGGATCCAAATCAAAAAACACAGCTCGTGTGCAGAATTACTAGGACGTGGGCATCTTGAATTCATTACGCCCATGGCTTTAGAGGGTATATTTAAAATGTATATGCTAACGTGCATATAAACTTTATGATTCAAATTTGCTCAAGAGGAAGAAAGAGATGAGAGGAAATTAATGTTGCACCCTGGCACCTTCACTGTGGCAGAGCGTCAGTCAAGGCCAAGGATGAATTTGGACCCTGGTAGGGACAGAGCCCCCTGTCTGATAGCCTTCCTTTGAGTGCATGCCCATTTCTCCCGAGACTAACAATGGCATATTAAAAGGTTCCCACTCATCAACTGAGAATCTACTCCCATGAAACTGCCTTATGGCTTGGAGCAAAATTGCTCATATTTCTCAGGTCTATGGATGTAGTGATACAACTATAGGTCTGTGACCCTTGCTCACTTGTGCAAAGGTATTTATCAGTCATGCCTGAGAGCTCCTGGAGATGGCTTCAGAGCTAGACTCATTCAAACATGACCATAACATTCGAGGCTGAGAGAACGGACTTGAAAAGCTTCTTTTAAGCAATCTTTCTTTTCAAGTGAGGCAGAACTCTCTGAACTTACTGACAGAAACTCTGATGAAATGCAGGGCAATCTCCGGTCTCCTTGGCATTCTACACCCTGTAAATTCCTTAGTCACTTATAGTCAAGGGCAATGTCTGGATAGAGTAAGTTGTACTTGCTGGCTTTACAAATAAAATAAACTAATATAAGTAAAACACTTAGAAGAGCAATTGGCACATAGCAAACGCTATAGACTATTTTATCAAAGCCTGCTTTCCAAAGCAATGTGATCTGATCTAGCTAGCTATTTGTCATCATCCACTGAGAGACATGGGATTTCAATCCTGGCCCTGCCACTCTGTAGCCATATAATTCAAGGCAAGTTGAACAATCTTTCTTTGACTCAGTTTCTTTATCTGTACAATAGAAATAAAAACAGTACCTTATTTTGAGGATTACATGAGTAGCAAAACTCTTAGAACAAAGCCAGCACACAATAAGTGCTCCATAAGTGTTAACTTGTATAGTTATTTTATCGGGAATGATATACAGTAAAATGTTCATGGTGGTATTTCTGAGTGGTAAGAATCATGGACGAATGTCTAGTTCATTTTATGTTGGGTAAATGGAAGCTTCCTCCACAGCATGGGCACATTTTCTTGGCTTTCATAATCTTCATGTCCCTAACCCTGTGCCTGGCTGATGGTAGCTGCTCAATAAATATTGAACTCAGCTGTTAGGATTGTACTGGGTGATCAGCATCTCTCCCAAATATCCGTCTTGATTGTCTCATGTTTTCCTAACTATTTAGTAAGTTTCTGAAACAAAATTAGTAAAGTGAGATGAACGAAGTAAATACCAATCAACATGAACATATTTTTCACAAAAGTATGTGTCTTTTTCAAGACTCCTTGAGGGCTTAGATAATAGGTTCTGGACTTGTCCATTCAAGTGAGGCCCCTCTGTAAACCGGCACTATGTGGTTTGCCATAAAAACAACAAACTACTAGCTAATCATTTGCATGTGTAACCCATGTACTGGTGGCCCCTTGGGAATGGTAAATAAAAGAGATTTTATGGAAGTTAAGACCTGGATAGGCAGTGAAATTGGCAGTTGAGAAAAACATAAACAGCAAAGAAGATTATAGAAAGTATATATGGTATGATTCTATATGCGTGTGAAATTGCATACCTAAATCTATGTGTGTTAATATGTATAGAATGTCTTAAATAAAATGTAAGTGATGGTTATCTCTGGCTAATGGAATTCGGAGTGATTTTTTTCCTCTATACTTTTTCTATACAGGCAAATATGCGAACACGCATGCACATGCACACACATATATTATATATGAGAAAACGTAAAATAACTAAATACTTTTTATTAAGTGCCGTCAAGGGAACCGCTCCATTCAACAGACTTCAAAAATTAACTATAAGAAAGGATATTAAATCTGATATCTAGTAGGATTACCAGATTTAGCAAATAAAGATACGGGATACCCTGAAGTTACATCTGAAGTATGATAAACGATGACAAGTATATCTCATGCACTATGTGGGGCATTTTGCCTTTTTTCTTCTATAGAGAAGTAAAAGAAAACAGGTGATACTTCTATGATTATTTATATTTCTTTTCATTTTTTTTCTGTAAGTAGGTTTTGTTTCACATGGTCAAAAATCATACTGTGTGTATATAGTTTTCATTCATTCTCCAAGTTTTTATTGAATCCCTGCTATGAATCACAGGCATTGTGATAAGATTGGGAATATCTCAGGGGTAACAGAGCATTGATTTCGTTGCCACTTAACATAAGATCATTATTTAAATCACTTGTTTGCTATATAAAACAATTTAAATGAACACATATTCTGCCACCAAGTTGGTATAGTTCATTGAACTTAACCAGTCTTCCATTGTGGGTTAATTTGTTCATTCATTTACATGTTGGCTTTTTGCCAATATGTAATACTGCTCTGAATTTCTGTGTGTGTCAAGATTTTCTCATGTTTTAGTCTTATTTTACTTGCAGATTAGATATCTAAAAGTATTATTTTATTTTTAGGATTGATGGAATTTCATATTAATTTGCTTAAAAAGTTTAATTGGCTAGAATGACAAGGAATTTAAATCTGTTATTTCTTTGACTATTATGTTTGATCATCTTTCCACATATGTGCTCACTAATTTTTTTTTAGGGGAAAGTTCTTAGTGATTTTTCTTATCTACTTTATGAATTCATATAAAAGACTGTTAACTTGTATCATATTTGCTATTTACATTTTTCAAACTCTGTTTTATTTTTGGTTATTGGTTTTATTATTATTTTTGATGTAGAGTCATTTAACATTGTATCTAGTAACATCTGTTCACCTTTTGATTTCTTCAACTGCTTTCAGTATAGAATGTCGTTTTCTATCCAGATGTTTAGTATCTATTTAGTTCTATTTTATTCTTTTTTTATATTTTGAAATACATTAAAATCTTAAATCATATGGAATTTATTTTGGTATAGGTTTGTTGTCAATATCTAATAGAATCTTTTTCCTTAATGACCCATCAATGATTCTGAAAGAAAACTCCATTTTCCTTTATCGTTCTCACTGATTTTTGTCATGACTTTTTATCATACATTTAATTTTCTTATATAATAAAGTGTATCTCTGGACTTTATATTTCTTTGATTTGTCTGTTTAATTGAATACTATTATCACATTGTTTCATATTATAAAATCGAATAGCATTGTATTAGAAAGTATTATTATATTATAAACTATATAGAATGAAAATTATTACAGCTTTATGATACATTTTTAATGTTAGTTTATTCCTCTAAGTCTAGAATTTTAAAAAAAAATTAAGTTCTACAAAACTTCCATTGGGATTTGAGTTAGAATAGCACTAAACCAATAAATTCATTAGATAACAATGGACACGTCTCCTTCCTGCTGGCTGGAATGCACATAAAAATGTAAATGCTGAAGCCTGAAGATCTATCTTGGACCATAGAGTGGCCTTGAAGGTGGGACAGCTCTAGTGGAACAGCCAATCTTGGGCCTTTGATAATCATGGAGCTGTAACATTGGCTCTCAGATGCTTGCCTCCAGTCTTTCATGAGAGATTGAGTTCTATTTGTTTAAACTACTGTTATTTTGATTTTAGTTAGAACCTAACTCTAACTGCTGCAAGATCTCTGTTATGGGCTGAATTATATCTCACCAAAATTCTTATTTTAAACTGTGAATCCCCAGTATTCCAGAATGTGACTACCTTTGAAGATAGGGTATTTAAAGAGGTGGTTAACTTAAAATGAGGTTATTAGGGTGAGTTGTAATCCATTATGACTGGTGTCTCTACAAGAAGAGGAGATTAGTGTACAGACAGGCTCAGAAGGAGCCTGGTGTCTCTACAAGAAATGGAGATTAGTGTACAGACAGGCTCAGAAGGAAGGCCACGTGAAAGCGAAGGAAGAAGGTGACCATTGGCAAGCCAAGGAGAGAGGTCTCAGAAGAAATCAACCCACTGACACCTTGATCTTGGACTCCTGGCTTCCAGAACTGTGAGGAAATTAATCTTTGTTGTTTAAGCCATCTACTCTGTGGTACATTATTATGATAGCCCTAGAAAACTGACACAATCTCTATAAAGGAAGCTCACATAAATCAATGGACACACTGGTTTCCTAGTTACTTTAGAAATATGTAAAAATAATTTTTCTTTTTAATAAGGCTTTAAATATGTTCACCAATCTGCTTCCCAAGTTTTTTGAAGATCTGTATTCCTGACATGCCCACTTCTTATTAGCATGAACAATTTAAAGTTTACTAAAACATCCTGATTTATCTTGTATAAATATATATTAAAGTAGATGAAAAGGTATGGACTTGAAGATTTGCTCACAGGACACTAAATCACTGTACTCTCACCTTACATATGTGTGAAAATCTACTTGTGATCACACACAGTTTCTAAACACTAGAAAAAGTGTGAGAAATTGCCCCTTTGGGATGAGGAATAGCCGCTGTGAAGGACAACATTTATTTTTGTTTGTTTGTTTGTTTGTTTGTTGCCAACTAGCTTTTCCTCTGGTTAAGACAATACAGCAGAAACCAAGAGAAGTTTGTGTTTTCAGGTAAAGCAAGACATTTAGACTAAATGTTTCTTAAAGAGGAGGCCTTAATATCCTGGCACTTTGGCAAAAATCTGAAAAAGAATGGAAGCAAGCACCATTGCACTGGTCTGGGCTGTGGGGTTCTTTCGTGGCAAAGCTCACAGCAGTGAAGGAAACCTCTTTTGAATACAGGTGTTCCTCGACTTCCGATGGGGTTACGTTTCAATAAACCCATCATAAGTTGAAAATATCATTAAGTCGCGAATACACCTAAGCTACCAACATCAAACCTTAAAGGTGTCAGAACACTTACATCAGCTACAGTTAGATAATTATCTTGAGTTTCGCCTTAGCATAACTGCCTGCCTCTTCTCACCAGAAGCAAAAGACACAAATGGGCTTTTGTAGACATGATGGGATGAGCAAACACAAAACACATGTCTACAAACACTGGTAACACAGGACACTGTAGAACTTTGGTGCTTACCCTCATCAGAGTTCACTGCTGCCGCCCAGCATCATAAGAGAGTATTGTAGCACATATCACTAGTTTGGGAAAAGATCAAAATCCAAAATTCAAAGTACAGTTTCTTCTGAATGTGTGTTGCTTTTGTACCACTGTAAAGTCAGAAATTTGTAAATCAAGTCATCATAAAGCGGGGAAACATCTGTATATTTTTTCCTGTTCCTTTTTATAACGTATCTAGGAGAATAACTTTTTTTTGAGGGTCTGCTCTGTGTCAGGTGCTGCCTGAAGTCTAGCCCTAGTCAAGTGTTGGTCTACAACCTCTATTTGGCACCTATGTGGTGTAAAGCATTATAAGGAAAGTCTTTAATCCCACAGTCTTGTTCCCCTCTAGCCCCATCGATTTAGGTGGTCACTTCCTGAACATAGAAAGGAGAAGGGCATGGTATTTTTTGTCCTTGCTCAACCTCACAAGAACACCCAAACAAGGAAATTTCTAGATGGAAAAAGGCTTAGAGACTATTAGTGTCCTAGGGCTGCCTACCGAAGTACCACAAACTGGCGGCTTAAAAGAACAGAAATTTCTTTTCCCAAAGTTCTAGAAGCTAGGAATTCGAAATCCAAGTTTCAGCTATGCTCCCTCTGAAACCTGTAGGGGAGAATCCTTCCTTGCCTCTCCTTTATCTTCTGCAGATGGTCCACAGTCCTTGGCTTGTAGTTACCTCACTCCGCTCTCTGCCTCTGTCTTCACATGGCTGTCTCCTTCATCTCTGTCTCTGTGTCTCTTCTTATAAAAACTTCAGCTGTATTGGATTGAGGGCCCGCTCTTACTTCAATATGACCTCATCTTAGCTAATTACATCTGCAACAACCCAATTTCCAAAAGTCAAATTCTGAAGTCCTGGGCATTAGGAGTTCGACATATCTTTTTGGGAGATGCAATTCAACCCATAAAAGAGACCATCTCGTCTCACTGATTTCTGTTATAGCTACTCATTTTCCAAGGAAAGTTAAGATCTCAGAGGTTGGGCTGGAGAGTAAATCTGTATGAAACATCACATTATTACTCTTGGTACTCTTGGTTTCAAGAAATTAGAAACCCATCTTCCTCTAGATTAAGCTAAAAGCAGTTCTTGGAGTATAGAGTCGACAGAAGAATGGATCGATCAGACTGTGAGGGTCAGGGTTCCAGCGTGGCCTCAGAGGCTACTGAAACAAGGGGCTTGAGGGGGGTCAAGATTTCTTTCATTCCCTTCTTTTAACTTCATTCTCTCTGTTGAAAGGATTTCTCCTAATGGTACATAATATGGCTGTTGTCAGTTCCCAAGTTTTACCTTTAAACTTTCTAGCACTAGGAAAAGGCCTTCAATGTCAGATCTCAGCGGCAGACACACTGTGGGAGAGAGCCAGCCGCCCGTGGGGTAGGGGTACCGAGTCACGAACAAAACATTTCGGCCAGTGGGTTGGAGTCCCTCCAAAGCAAGGCAGTTCCTGCAGTAGACATGTAGATGAAGGCAATTGGAGCGAGGAGCAGAACAGACAACATTATAGATGTTCACTATGAAAAGATAAATCAAGAGAGGAAAATCCAATTTTTATGTAAATTATCCAGATGGGCTTCAAGGCTTATTAATATTCACCAGAGAAATTACCCTGTTCTTTATTTTGTGTCATCAAGTAAATCAGGTTTATATCTGTGCCTCAGGGCGATGACCCATGACATTTACTAAATCTGAATTCAAATAGTAATTTCAGATTAATTTGAAAATTGATTAGGTCAGATGTTTTAGCATACCTGGTTTTTGTCCTTTTGGGGTGGGGGTGGGGCATCTAATATTTACTTATGGATCCAGGGTTTATCTATAAAAACAGACTTTCAAGTCAATTAGTAACATGAACTGGAATTTAAAAAGCAACCATTTTTAAAGTTCATATTTTAGCAAAGATATCTTTCCTTTAATTTCTTTTAAAGCATTTGTTTAACTGTGAGAAATAAGCAACTTTTCAAATGCTAATTTACTCCAGGATTCTAGTGAGCTCATTAAATGTATTTCTAGATTATTGGTACTGACT
This sequence comes from Pteropus vampyrus, assembly GCF_000151845.1. NCBI lineage: Eukaryota > Metazoa > Chordata > Mammalia > Chiroptera > Pteropodidae > Pteropus > Pteropus vampyrus. The sequence goes on along the minus strand of NW_011888859.1, from coordinate 914,678 downwards.
GGCTAAATCCACTACAGAAAATAAAAGCAACTTTTATGCCCCTCTGCTAAACTACAGAGAACGGAGAGATCATGGGATCTTTTTCTTAGCAAAACATCAACTTCTCAAGGTTGTAAGTTACAGATGGCTCTAGTGAGCACCGGGCCTGAGTCCCAGCCGCTGAAGGGCCATCTTCATCTGAATACAAGTACACGCCTCACACACAGCTGGTGAAGCAGCCTAAGCCCTGCCGGCTCCAAGATTCCCCGCCAACCCTTGCTTCCCGCCCGCCCCCTCCCGCCCCTCCCCCCCCACCAGTTAACGGCATCTCCACCTTTCCTGGTGATCGAGTCTAGGGCCTAGACAACTCTTTCCCTTTCTCCTGACCTGTGAGTCATCTGAATGTCACCCACGGTATCACCTGCGTCAGTGGTTCCCAAACTTGGCTGACTTTCAGAATCATCTGAGGAAACTTTAAATTAATTCAGATTTGGGGTCCCATTCACTAATGGGAAGTTTTAAGTAAGTCGATCTAGAAGTAGCCTGAGTATCTTCATTTAAAGTCTCCCGTATCCCCACAACATGTGATCTGATAACTATCAGGATTCAGGAGCCACTGTCCCAGATCTCTCTATTCCCACTGCTACTACTTTAGTCCCACCCCCACTGCCTCCGGCAATACCTCTGCATCCAGTATCTCCATCCATCAAGTCAACCTCGAACCCAGTCACCCACTACAACAGCACATGGATTTGAACACCTACTTTTTCCAAGCACCTTGCTAATCACTGGGAGTACAAAGAGGAATAAAGCATAGTGGTCAGGACAACTCTTTAGTGAGGAAGATAATCCAGGAAAATGAATTCTTTTCATGAGAGGGGTGCTGTACTTAGGAGCATAGGATGTATCCTCAGGTTCCAGAAGGGGCTGATTAACTCTGTCCTAGAGGGTCACGGGAAGCTTCACAGAGGAAATGACATTGAATTTAGGATGAAGATGAGTTTATCAGACAGAGAAGGGAAGGAGGGAGAGAACATTTTAAGCAGTTTAAGCAGGGCTTTCAAATTTATCTCCAGGCTTCTCTTTTAAAATCATACTTCTGAATCTCCATTAACCCTGTTTGAAAGTTCCTGGTGTTCTCCAGTGTCTTCAGCATCTTCCCCTAACTCCCTTGTCTTGTACTCAAGGCCCGTCTCACCCAGCCCGCCACTCCGCTACCATCAGCTATCGCTTCTCCTCTTGCCCTCTGGCCACGAAGGATAATTGGCTCTTCTTTTAAAAAGCTGTGTTTTCATTTCTCCAGGATGGTTCCCATCCATCACGCAGTCTCTCCCTTACCCACTCACCTGCTTTTATTGCCTTGTCTACTCCCATTCATGAAAAATCATTTCTTCACCTAGTTAATTATGAAAGACAATATGTAAATAGAATATATAAATAGACAATATGTAAAACTAGAGCTCTGACTCACAACCTGTAGCAACGTGCCCAGGATACCAACCCCTACCTACAATCAACAGCCCAGGAAGCCAGCCTGTTATAAGTCAGACTTGTAGGAAATCAAACTGCTACCTCTAGGAATAGTCCAAGAAGAGAAACAATAACTTCTGTAACAATGGGCTTCATATGGCTAGGGATCCATTGCTAACTGACAGCTTCTTTAATTTTTGTTCAGCTTCCAATTTAGGATCAACCAGAGAAAGCCACATATGTACCCCTACCCAGTTACACAGGATGCCCCACTTCAAGTTCATTGCCTACAGCTTCCCAAGCCAGTGATCTTCATCAGGGCTCACCCGAAGCCTTCCTTCTCCTCTGTCTGCCTTTGAGTCTCTATCAAACACAAGTGACAGCGACTGACTTCTTTTGCTATATATAGCAAGCTCTGAATAAATAGCCTTTGCTTCTTCTCATTTGGGTGGTCTTCATTTATTCCCATACTTCGTTCAACTGTTAAAAAAACACACATCAAAACTATTATGTCACTGGTCCCTATTTTTTATATAGTCAAAATGCCCAATTATTTCTTTCCTTTGTTTGATCAGTTCCCTAATCTGCATAGAAAGTGACTCATCTCCACACTGGCCTAAAGAAAAATGGTCAGCCGCCCAGGTCCTATGGGAGTCCCCAAGCCCATGTTGCTGAGTTTTATACACACACTCTCTAACGAATCTTGCCTGTTCACCGGGTGATATTAATTTGAAGTTACTTAGCTCGAGGCTGACACTTTACTTTACCTACTTTGCTCATTTACTTGAAAGTCTAAGACAATGTGTTGCCTTTTCACGTTTGTAACAGCGATGTTCCTCCTGGCAGAAGGAGCAGACCATGCAGTCAGCCTTCTCCAGCCCCTTAAGCTGCCTCTTATTGGCCAGCCCTCTAAGGCCTTATCTTGTCATATCTGCCTACATTTTCTAACCCTAAAAAATCTAATCTCCTGAAGTCCCGATCTCAATTTTCCAAGACTTCCAAAAATCCTGATTAAGCAACAGGAGTTTGAACAGCCTACCAACCTGGTAAGATACTATTGTTTAAAATGAGTTATTTTTATCCTAAAGCAAAGTTCTCAAAAGCTTCAGTGGCTTTTCTACTGATACAGAATGACATGTGAGCCTATCAATCAACCTAATCTGGCCTGATTTCCAGCTACTATTCTTCTCCCAGGATCCTGTATGCTCCAGGAATACTGAACTACCTGCCCTTGGTCCTTGCCTCCCACCTGCTTGCCTTTATTCTCCTGGTTTCTCCTGCTCAGGATGCCCTTCTACCCACCTCATCTGGGTAGGTGGCCACACCTCTCATTCTTTAAGTCCAGTACTGGCAGTGGGAAGAGCACAGTGTGGGGAGTCAGCCTGCACTTTATTATTTCATGCAGGATGCTGGTCATGCCCTTCACCTCTCTGAATCTGTTTCATCATCTGTAAATCAGGTTTAATAATCATTACCAAATAGGTCTGAGGATTTAAAGAGAAAAATGCTTATTAAAACATTCCCAGCTTAATGTTCTCTTTCTTGATATGGGTGGTTACCCAGGCATTTGCTTTGTGATAATTCATTGAACTGTATGTTTATGTTTGTGCACTTTTCTGTGCGTGTTGACGTCATTGAAAAAGAAACAACCGTCTAGCCCAGCTTAGTAGAGTTTCAATAAATATTATAAATATCGGTTGTCTTTCTTCTTTCTCTTTTCCTGCTGGAAGGCAGATGACTCAGAGTTGGGTTCGATGACTCATGTGGGAAGGACAGATCAAGATTCACAGGACTCTAAATGTGCAATATTGAAGGACTGAGAGCAATTAGATGAAATTTAATGAAAATCAATATGCAGGAGGCTCGAAATGAAACAGTGCATTAATGAGTGGGAGATGTGCTTTAAGAGAAATTGTATGAAAAAGCTCGCAGATCTTCAGCTGACTGCAAACTTGATGTGAGTCTGTAGTCTAGCTTGGCCACTAAGCTCTATGGCCCTCTGCAAAATAAACAAGCAAACAAAACCAAAAACAACCAGAACAAAACAGAAATCTCAATACAATGTTGGGTTTCAATAGAGGTGTAATACTCAGATCCCAAGAAGTAAATGAACCTATTGATTCCTTTATCTATCAGACCATACCTGTGTTGTGAACCGTTGGTTGTGGAGGCCTCTTCTTAATATGGGCCTAGACAAATGACCAGGTACAGAGTTCAGTGGCTTGGATCCTAAGAAGAGCTTAGAACCATGTCATATACATATCTGAAAATTTCAGCCTTAAAATATTTGGAGGTGGACTTCATATATATGAAAGGATTTTGTCAAGAATGATTAGATTAAAAAACATTTTTTTTTTTTTAGGCAAGGCAACCCTTGGTTGATCTCACAGATTGCAAGGACCTTGCCAGCTTATAATCCCTTATTATTATTACTATTATTATTATTATTATTTTTATGCCTACAGCACTTGGTCTTCCTAGGTGGTCTCCCATCCAAGTACTAACCAGGCCCGACCCTGCTTAACTTCTGAAATCAGATAGGATCAGGCTTGTTCAGGGTAGCATGGCCGTAGACAAGAGTGATTAGATTTGTTCAATGTAGTTTCATAAGGGAAAATTGGAATCAATAGGTAAAAGTCTGGGACACAGATCCCAAATTTGTGTCTCAGACTTTTACCTATTGATTCCAATTGGTAGCTTGTGACTGGGGAACCTTAGAGTAGACTGGATTGCCTGTCCGTCATTGGCAATATTTAAGCAGAGGCTCTATAGTTAAGCATTGTGGCCATTGTAGATTATATTTTTGTTTGGGGTGGGGTGATAGATTATATGCCTTCTGTTATGAGTTGACTGTGTGCTCCCCCAAAATATGCTGAAGTCCTAACTCCTGGTATTTGTGAATGTGACCTTATATGGAAATAGGACTTTTGCACATGTAATCCATTTAAGTTGAGGTCATCAGGGTGAACAATAATCCAGTATGACAGATGTCCTTGTCAGAAGACACAGCGGCAAGCAGGGGAATGCCGAGTGAAGACATGCACGCATCCAGGGAAGAAGGCCACTTGACAACAGAGGCAGACATTGGAGTTGAGCAGCTGCTAGCCAAGGACCGCCAGGTTGCAGAGACAACCAGAAGCTGGGAGCGAGAGCATGACTCTGCCTTGGTCTCAAATTCTAGCTCAAATTTAGAACGGCAAGAAAATAAAATTCTATTGTTTTAAGCCACCCAGTTTATGGTACTTGTGACAGCAGCCCTAGGTAGTATAATACACCTTCCCAAATCCATTCCCAATCATAGCCTCTGAATTTTTGCTAATCAGATAGCAGCAATACGGGCAGGCCTGCCTTACAGGCCTCGTGTCGGGAAATATGGATATCTGTGGCCCTTTGCAGCCAGCCCTGTAGTGATGTCTCATCTCCTGACCCTCTTGTCCTTGGTGTCGCCCCCAGCAATGCCATAGCTGCTAAACCCCTGGAAGACTCTAGGCTGCATTTATCCTTTCTCTTTCTGCCCTGCCTTCAGGACTGATAGAGACCAGGATTCAGAGTTTGGGAGGCTCAGGTCAAGGTCAGGGAGCTACCATAGCTCTATCTTGCTTAGGACTCAATAGGCTTGGGAGTTCTAGCCCACAATATATGAGAAAAGACACACTGGGTTGCAAATAACTCACCCACAAATGAACCCTTGGAACACAGTCATTTGTGAGTTCGGGGACAGCCTGTGTTTGACACTCAGGCCCAGTTTACAGATAAGGCTGTCACATTGCAGCATATTGTAACATTCAACAGTCCAGAAACATGCTGAAAGAGCTCATAAAGCAACTCATTTTTCCTCCCACTGAAACTCAGGAATGTCCTTCGAGGACTTTTGCTGAGATACGTGAATGATTTGCTTTTCAAAAAACTGTAAATCAAGACCTCCATGTGATTCCTGCACGAGTCCAGCTGATCATGTGCAGAGCTTCTCTGGGTGCCTGATTGTCCTCATGGTGAAGCGGACAGGGCCTGTGTGGGCTGAGGCCCAGATTCACAAAGGGAGGGGATGGAGAAGGTCTCCCTCAGGACTGGGAGTACAACTTGGTCCTCCCTCTGACCTCCTTAAAAGGACAGCAAGGACTTAAGTCGTTGAATCTCTCCCATCTGCTGCCCTTGATCTAGCATGTGTTCCTGCACCCCACCTCAGCCACAGGGCTCAATTTTATCACTTTACAAATTGGGGTTCCACATACGATGGCGTTTTAAAAGAGAGTCCACTGTTAACATCCGTATGTGTGTGTTTGCACCAACTCGAAAACCACTCCTCAAGGTCTGTGAGAACATTGCAGGGGGTTGAATAGTGGTCCCCAAAAGATATGCCTTTGCCTGAATCCCTGAAATGTGACCTTATTTGGGGAAAGGTCTTGAAAGATGTAATTAAGTTAAGAATTTCAAGCCGGGAGCATCCTAGATTATCCAGATGGGCTCTAAATTCACCGATAATTGTCCTTACAAGAAGACACAGATACAAAGAAGAAGCCATGTGAAGACTGAGGCAGAGAGATACGTTTTGCAGCCACAAGCCAAGGAATGTCCTACGCCCAGAAGCTGGAAGAAACAAGGACCAGATCCTCCCCTAGGGCTCTCGGAGGGAATGTGGCCCTGCTGAGCCCTTGATTTCAGACTTTCGGGCTCCAAAGTGGAGAGAATGAATTTCTGTTGTTTTAAGGCAGCACGTTTGTGCTAATTTGTTATATCAGCCACAAGTAACTAGTAGAAGCATCATGAGGCATTTGAGTGCACCTGAGAGAGTACACTAGCCTTACGGGTGTCTGTCGAATCCTGTCCATTACCAAGCCTTTAACTTATGGACTCCCCGTGTGCACCAAACATCTCGGCACGTGTTACAAGAAACATTGTAATTCTACTCCTGGGACTCTTTCTTGAAAAACTAAGAAAACATGCAAAGATTTAACTCTAAGTATGTTCGTCATAGTGCTGTTTGGGACAAAGGAAAGTTGGAAACAATCTGAACCTCTCACCATAGGGAATCCATTAAATGATGGTGCAGCCAGTATAAAAGAATCCTATGTAGCCATTAAAATGACATTACAGAAATATAACTATTGATATGGAAAGATGTTATCAATTTCCTTGCATAAAATACATTATGGTATGCTCTCATTAAAAAAATACATATGTCTGCTGTTTGAGGGAGGCATCCTGGGAATTTGGAAAACAAGCATTTTGGAGGAGTACACTAACCCTTCTGCTTCTAGGCCAGTTTCCAGCCTGCTGTGCTAATCTACAGACCTTGGACTTGAATGGCAATGTCCAACTTTATTTCTATCCTCCAGCCAGCCCTGCTCCCCTCAAACAGACCGGCCCCTGCAGTCCAAACTGGCATGAGCCAATTTCTGAATGTATGCTTTTGCTACTATTTCTCCTGAATAATGGGATTTTGTACAATTCGGTGGTTTTGTATACTGACAAAAAGCTCCTTCGTTTGTCTGAAGCCTGAAGTCAAGGGGAGATGCTGTCAGCAACCAAGGACCTCTGTTTAGTTTTGAATGGTTTTTTTCTTCCAAAGTTTTACAAATGTCTTCATGTCCCTACAGAGTTTACTTCTACCACCAAATGCGTAAATGTGCATAGACAGAATTTTGCCACCCCCTAAATTCTCTAAGACTCCGCAATGTCCTTAAAGCCATTTATCCATTTCTATTTACATTTCAAAAATCTGGACATAAGGTCAGCATATACTTGGGCTCAGTATTTAATGGCGGAATTTAAATCTAAGTACATAAAATGTGAAAACCGTGTGTCCCTTCCCCCAACCCCCCCCCCAAGTCCATGTATCATTATAAATACATAGAAATATCTAGAAGGGAATGTCAACTGTGGTTTACTTGAGAGAGTGGGTGTTTTAGGTTCTTTTTCTTCTCTATGTTGTCTGTAATTAATAAGTGATTTATAACAATAGTGAAAAGTATTAGTAATAATAATTATTACTATTGCAACGAAGACATTTCATTTTGGGGAAGAATAAAACCTGAAATCTTGTCATCAGCCATGTGGTCGGGGAGTGCTATTTTTGGCACATGGAGGATTTAGAGAGATGGGCCTTGGAAGGGTTTAATTCAGCAGCAGAGCAGCCCTCACTCTGGGGCAGTCAGAGTGATGCTGGGGGTCGGGGTGCCCCCAGGAGTAAGTGAGTGAGCAGGGGAATGCTAAATTATACAACCGCAGGACTCATCAGAGCCTTTCACATGCTAATGCCGCTGCAAATCTCCACTAGACAGATGGGATTGTAATTTCCCTCCCACTTTACGGTATCGCTCAGCCAGAGCTGGATCGCACTCGTGCTCTGAGGAACCCAGCCGGGAAGTGCGGGAATAAACTATTGGACGAAAACTAGTTCGGTTTAGAGTATATGGCTGAGTAAGACTGGCTGCTCCCCGAGAGCCATACACTGAACGTCAGCAACGGTGTCCTCAAACGTTAAACGTCTGACAAATAAGAAGGGGGAGCCTGCGCCCGATTGGATCCCCGCAGCTGTTTGTTAGAGGGAATGTAGAAATTTGAGGGAGGGTCCTGAGAACAGCGTCAATCAACAATTACAGGAGGAGATTATGTTATATGAGGAGAGCCAAAATAAATACAAATGTCAGCATGATCGGTGTCCAGGTGCTAGTGTCACATAAAAGAAGCCTGCCACGAATATCCTCCTTGTGCTGGGCTGGCGGGTGGGGAGCGAACCCCAGCTCTTCCCTGAAAGGGGACTGGTGTTCTCAGCAGGGGGTGGGGGGCGGGGTGGGGGAGTTGCGGGTTGCTCCCGGAGCGCTCTAAACAGAGCCTCCCCGTCAGGGCGACTTATTCGGCTTTCCTTGTCCCGCCCAAACTGACAACAGTTCTAAATTAGACCTATCTTTCCTTTCCTTTCCTTTTTCCTTTCCTTTTTCAATTCTTTTCTTCTCCCTTCAGAACGATCCGTTAGGAACCCGGAGGCATGAGCTGCATTTGCAGCGCTGTGTCAGGTGTGGGGGAGGGGAGGGCAGAGGGCCACAGGGGCTGGGTGTCCCTTGCGAACCTGTACAGGATGCAGGCGGCCCTTGACTGAAAGGAATGTGAGGGGACATCCTGCATTGCTGGTAGGACACTCCTGGGTTTCCACTTCCTGCCCCTGCGACCCAACACCCTCTGCCCCCCACACCAGTCCTCCTGACCCTCCCCCCGCCCCCCGTCCCCCCCGGGGCGTCCTAGCCTGGTGTCCTTCCTTCTTCCTGTTGTTCTTTCCTCTGCTCTCTCCTTCCTTTCTCCCAGTACACGACATTCAGTGCGGGGGTGGGGGGGTGAGGGGCAGTGTGGGGGTGGGGGTGGAGTGGGGGGTGCGGCGCGGCCCACGGTGCCTTCGTGAACGTACTGTTTAGTTTTCTACGGCTCCTTACGTTCTCTCCCACCTCCCAGGGCTGATGTCCACTTCTGCCCCCCCAGAGACACAGAGCAGCCTCCATGGGGCCCACTGGCCTGTCCTTTTGCCTTATCCCAGCCTCAGAGCAAAGGGACTGTGCTCCCCACTCTCCCGGCGACACCCAGGCTCTCAGCCGTGTTCGCTATGATCTTCGGCATGCCCGAAGAAGCTCTGTGCGGCTTGTTAACCCTGCAGTTTGCCAGCTCCTGGCCCAGGGACTCTGATGGAGCTGGGTCTGGATTAGGGTGAATCTCCATTAAAAATCAAAACAAAACACCCAAGTGATTTGTGCTGTAGAACTACTGACAGCAGGTTGTGAGTGACATAGGGACACAGCTGGACCCCACCCCAGGTCTAGCCTAAATCATGTTTATTGTATCATCTTAATAATTCTCAAGTACGTCCTCTCCTCTTCCTTTCTAATGCATCTGGATGGAGAACGCCCAAATCCTTAGTTACAGTATATAACTAGTATGTCTGTATAATCGATTGTCTGAACTGGGATATGTTAGTGAGTGACAGGGACACTATTAATAATAATGCAGAGAAATAGGGGTGACCGGGCCACGCTGGATGTACACCCTCTGTGATTGGTACCTCCTTACTTCTTCAGACTCCTCTGAAAACTGTCCTCCTGGGAACCCCACTCCAGCCAACACCAGACCCGGGGCTCCCTGTTCTATGAGAAGTTCTTTAATGTGCCCCGCTCTCTCTCCTAACTCCAGGGCCTTCATCATCCTGTTCTCTCTGTCACCTTCTCACAGAGCACTCCCCTCCATCAGGCCTCAACTCAGATGCTACTTCCTTGAGAAGCCTTCCCTGTCCCCCCATAATAACAACAACAAGATTGGGTCAGGTCATCCCAGCATGTTCTCTCTAGTGCTGTGCTCTACACTCCTACTTTTATGGCCATACTTTTCCATAATTGTGTTTTTATTGGTCTATTTCTTCTTCCAGGAGGCCGGGTACTCCTTCAGGGCAGGGACTAGATTTTGTTCTCTACTGTACAGATGATGCCGACGTATGATAGTGTGAGACTGACACATAGTCAGTAGAAATCATATTTAGAATTTTGAATTTCAAGGTTTTCCAGGCTGGCAACGTGCAGTATGACACCGGGCAGTGGCAGCGAGCTGCAGCCCCCAGTCAGCCAGGCGACTACGAGGGTACACAAATACTGAGTTACCAGTGTTTGTGGATGTTGCGTTTTGAGTTTTCACATCTCATCCTGTCTACACAGTGCCCATCTGTGTCCTGCTGCTGGTGAGGACCTAACTTGCCATATTCAGGGCCTAACTTGTCTAAGTGGGAGGCCAAGACGGTTACTCCACAAAAGTCTGTCTCATGAAACAATGTCGTGTTAATCACACAATACCAAAATTACTCCCCAAAGTCCAATCAACAAATACTTCGTGTGCATGCACTACCAGACATCCTGCTGAGTCCTGGACGTACAGATAAAGGAGGTCCCTGTCCTCAGTCAGCTCATTGTCCAGTCAGAGTTATATCTCTTAGAGGCGCTTGTGTTTTCTACAGCGTCTGCCTCAGAGGACTTTTCTCGAGCTTTAATTTCCACATTAAAGGAACTGACTTCAGACACCTGTCAAGTGTTAAACACTTTCTGCTTGTTAACAAAACAAAAGGGCCACAACAACAAAAAGGAAGAGACTTAGACAAGAGCTACGTGACACCTCTGCTCCCTGATGCCATGATGTTAGGGCCCTGCCCATTCTGGACAAGATGCTTCAGTTTTTGTATCAGTAAAATAGGGATGAATAACTGTGCGCAGCACAAAATAAATGCTCAATAAATGTCACTACCAGTAGACGGTTTGGTCCAAGGGCAGCATCTCTAACTGGGGACCTGCATGGGAGAGTCACATCAGGAGACGGCAGGCTCATCAGGAGCCTGAGAAGCGCAGTGTGTAGACCAGTCCCCTATCTCTGTCCAGCTGTTGTAGAGAAACATCTAGAGGGTTAGGGTCAGCTGAAAACAGCTTTAGGTTTGGACAACAGCCACTCTCAAGCTTTGTCATAACCAGGGCAATCTTGGCACTCAACTTGGGACAAGATAAATACGAATACAGTAGGAGAGGCTGGGTGTTGTGGGAAGAGTAACACAGAGAACATAGAAGCCCCTCTTCATTGAGATGTTTCAAAAAATTAAAGGGACATGGTTTTATAATTATTAGGGGAAGCCCTGCTGTCACCTGCCAGTCACTGTCCATGTTACTAGCTGGTTAGTGGTACTTTGTGCACATTTCACACAGAGAGCAAGAATAACTTTGACAGTAGAAACTCCGTTTAGTGGATGAGCAAACTAGACAATACCGCTGTTTGAGCTGAATCTGCCCAAATGTTCCCATTTACTGTTGACTTGGTTTAATTCGATCTGTGTGTCTTACTGGGGAGGAACTTTCCAATCGGCAAGGCATGTTCGCCAAGTACCAAGGGAGAGCTGTCTGTGATCAAAGGCAGACGAGAAATCCTGAGCATCTTCAGAGTGTATTTCTGACTTTTAAAACCCCTTCGGTTCCTCCCTGACCCTCCTCACCACCAGTGGGGTACCAGTTTTGAAGGGAGTGTGCACCAGGTAATTCATCCCCCCCCCTAGGTAATTTGAGAGCCTGTACTGGCATTGTGGACACAGCTCTGAGCAAGGCGGAGGCTCTCCCAGCCCCTTGGGGATTAAATAACAACCTTGCAGGTACTGAGGACCTGGGCCTTTGGTTCTCCTGGTAGCGTCCCCTCAAAAATGGCTGGCGGGGCCAGCACCCAGGAAAGAAGATGCTGAGGAAGAGGCTGGTGAGAAAAATCAGAGGGATTCTGCCTGCCTCTCCTGACCTTGGAAGTTGTGGGCCCCTGAGCGTGTGTGTGTGTGTGTGTGTGTGTGTGTGTGTGTGTGTGTGTGTGAGTGTGTGTGTGTGTGCGTGCATATCTCTGTGTAAAACTCTTCCTTCCCCTGGCTGACACTCATTGTTTACCCCGCAGCTCAGATGTTACTTCTCCTGGAAGCCTGCTCCGCCCATACAGGTCTGGGATGGCGGCACTGCCTGGTGACCTCTTGGTCACCTGTGTTCACCTTCTATAGTCTGACCACACAGTGCTCTAATTGTCAGCTTCCTGCCTGCTGGTGTCCTGAGACCTATGGGGCAGGATCAATAGTGCCTGTCATGGTCACCCCTGGCTCCCCAGCTTAGCACAGGCCTGGCAGAGGACAGTCACTCACTAAATATCAGCTTCATGAAAAGAAGCAGGGAGAAGAGAAGGAAGAGGAGCAGTAGGAGACTGAAGAGCAGGGATGAAGCTTGGGACTCCGTTTTGTTTTAGCCTTGGTCGCTGGGTTAGCGCTGAACATCCCTGGCTATTTAAAGAGAGCATGTTGGGTTGGAACAACTGGGCCCTTTTCCCAGTTTCCACGCCGATCTCCTATTTGACTTCGGGCAATTTAATATAATGTATGGAGTTTCATTTTTTTTTTTTCAGCTTTTAAATGAAAAATGAGGATAATACTAGGAATTCACAGATGTGTGCTGAAGTTCAGATATGACACATGTAAATAAAAATTCAGTGGGTTTTAGAAACTGCAACCCTCCCCCCATTTTTGCATATAAATATAGAATTAAGGGAACTTAATAAAAACTTCATGAGTCAGATTGGCAGCGCGGGGTAGAATTTCCATCTGCCTCATAAAGGACCTGGCTAAGTGTACTTTTTCTTGCCATAGGCATTGTCCGTGTGGGTCACTTACAGTCCTGATGTCTGAGACGCCCAAGGCATTCAGAGTCCAGGTTGCTCTGTGGGAAGCGGGTGCAGGGAGGAGGTGGTCCCGTGGTTCACTCGACCTCTCCGCCAGAGACAGGGGAAAACACACTGTGCCGGACTGCGTGTATTTTTAGCACCATATTACAGGAAGAATTTCATAAAAAGAAAAGCATCAACAAAGATTACGGGATAACAACAGCACATACGCACTTGGAACTAGAAGAATCTTGGTATCAAAGGTGAAAGGATATTCTGTTTCCATTCTCCAGTCCTTTCCTCCAAATATCTACCTCTTCACTAGAGCTCTGGGCCCCTTCTGATTCCTACCTTGATCCATTCTCTGTAGATAGCTGACCTTGCCTCAACCCCATGGGGAAAACAGAGGCCAAAAAGCAAGGGTTTTGCAGCTCCCACCTCCACCCCGCCATGCCGTTGTCTGTCTCCACATTCATTCCCTCCTGTTTCAAAGGAAGAAGTATTGTCTTCCCTGTATAGTCCTAATTTTTCCATCTGTGTTTGCAATCTTGTTTTTCCGGTTTCTTGCAGAATTTCATTCTGTGAACTACACCTTTTCCTGCATCTTTAACTTCTCCTTTCCCTGATGCTTCCACTCAGACTACCCAGTGGATCCCGCACAGCCATCTAACTATTACTCTATTTTTCTCTTTCCCTTGGAAGCCACGCTTTTGGAAAGAGTGGTTTACACTCGTGGTCTTTGTTTCTTCATCTTCCATGTCTTCTATTTGCTCTCTAACCCACTATCATCTGGCTTCTGCCCCCATCACACCACAGAAACCACTGTCACTAAAGTCAGCCTTTCCTGTCCCTTGATAACTCTGGTTTCCAGAATACCACTCACTCCTGTTTCTCCTCCCACCTCTTTGACTGCCCTTTCTCAGGCCTCTGCATGCTCCACATCCTCCATCTTCCCCTTACATGAAGGAATTGCCCACAGTACTGTGTTTACACCTGTTCTCACTCTACAACTCTATTTTGGGGATCTGTCCTTCCATTTGACAGTTGCCACCTGCGTAGGGTTGAATAGTGCTGCCCCAAATTAATTTCTTCCTGGAACCTCAGAAGGTGGGCTTATTTGAATATAGGTTGCTGTTGTTATAATTAGTTAAGATAAAGTCATAATGGAGTAGGTGGTATTCTTATAAGAAGGGGAAAAGAGACATAGAGACAGACACACAGGGAGAACACCATGTAACAATGCAGACAGGAATTGGAGTTATGTAGCTTCAAGCCAAGGAGCACCAAGGATTGCTGTCACAGACCAGAAGCTAGAAGAAGCAAGGAAGGATTTTTCCCAAGAGCCTTCAGAGAAGTCATGGACTGTCACATTGTGACTTTTGACTTTTAGTCTCCAGAAATCAATGTGTCGGTAGGACCAGGGTCTCTCTGAAGGTTCTAGGGAAGGATCCTTCTTTGCCTCTTCGTAGCTCTGGTGGTTGCTGGCAGCCTTGGCTTGTAGATGCGTCACTCCAATCCAATCTTTGCCTTTGTTATCACATGATGTTCTCCCTGTGTGTCTGTGTCCAAATTTCCCTCTTCTTATAAGGATGCCGGTCATATTGGATTAGAGATCACCCAAATCCAGCATGACTCATCTTAATCTGATTACATCTGCAAAGACTCTCTTTCCAAATAAAGTCACATACATAAATTCCAGGTGGACATGAATTTTGGGGGGACTCTTCAACCCAGTATAGTGACTTTTGATTGCAGATTCTTTTGTATCTTTTGAATTTTGCATATCAAATATATTAGTCACTTACTAGGTACTCGATACCTATTTGTTGGATATATTTTGACTCCATTTAATTGCAGAAGATTCGAAATCTCTAAAGCAAAGCACAGCATCAACAACCAGGCATTCTGCTCCAACACTGCCTCCCTTCTCTTCAAAGCACACATTCTGGAGGTCATAGACCCCCAAAGGGCAGGCCAACTCCGTTCCATTACCAGTGCAACTGTAATACCTGGTTCTCAGTAAATGGATACATAGATGAGAAGAGATGAATATTCCCTTTAGATTTGAATGGACTTTTGGAAATCATTTTGAGTACTGGCATATTTAGGCATAAAGAATTATAAATGACAAAGATAATAAGATACATGTGTATGTGTTTTCATATTATTAAGCCCTTTTGCATATAATTTTATCTGATCCTCATACACACTTAAGAGAGAAGCTGAACCTCAAAGAAATCAAATTTCTTGCTCAAGTTCATGGGCTAGTAATTGGCTGGTTAGAGCCCAAATCTCCTTGCTGCTTGTTGGGTTCTGAGTCTTTTTCGGCTTTCAACAAACAAGTTTTGATGAAACACAGCCCTTCTTTATCTACTCAACCCAGTCTATCATGAAAGAAATTTCAGCAAGGAAAAAAGACCATATTTCTCTTTGAAAATAACAAGAAGATACACTTGAAAACAAGAAAGTGAAATTCCAATTTGATATGAGAAAAGGTAAATGAAGTTTTTTCCCTAAGTTAACAGCCAACATTGGAATATTTAAATATTAAACATATAATATTTAAAGCATTTGTTTAAAAAAACTGGCCCTGAGATGCTTAGCTCAGATTATTCCCAATTATTATTTAACAGATTTTAAACATTTCCATTTCTCTATTTCCTACTTATGACACACTATCATCATTGGTAACATTTTTAATGAAGTTCCTAATACAAATAAACTTTTTCATCTGTATGGTCTATATCAAGGGCTGGCAAATTATGGCCTGTTTTTGTACAGCCCGAGAGCTAAGTACGGTTATTACATTTATAAGGGTTGTAATAAAAACGATGTGTGACAGAGACCGTATGTGGCTTAGAAAGCCTACATTACAGAAAAAGTTTGCTGAGCCCTGGTCTATATTCATATATATATACATTTTTTAATGCCTATAGCACCTGGTCTTCCTAGATGGTCTCCTATCCAAGTACTAACCAGGCCCGACCCTGCTTAGCTTCCAAGATCAGACGAGATCAGACATGTTCAGGGTGGCATGGCCGTAGTATATTCATATTTTCATATTTTTATATATAAAAATATTTTAAATTCCTGGGCCAGACATTATGGCATCATCTGTCTGTCTGTCTCTCTGTCTGTCTCTGTCTGTCTGTCTGTCTGTCTGTCTGTCTATCTATCTATCTATCTCTCTATTATCTATCATCTCTCTATCATCTGTCTATCATCTATCTATCATCTGTCTATCACCTATCATCTGTCTGTCTGTCTGTCTGTCTATCATCTATTCCCTCTTTCATCCTACATAAGGTTCTATTGAAGTAGATGAACTTCCAAAGTTCTGAGTCTTCTGCAAAATAAGGTCCTTCAGCTGGGTAGACATGGCATCCACAGCTTAAAAGTTGATAGAGAGAACGCAGACTTGAACTGTCTGCTGCGTTCAATGAAAGGTAATGAGAAATGATGAGAGGCACAGAGGACAAAAGCCAATTTGAAAGAGCAACCTCAGCTAAGAAAGACAATTTACAATTTATATAGAGCTTCATATTTTCCAAGTGTATTTTAATTCTCTTTTATCAATTTTTCAATAACTCCTTGATGGCCTGTGTTATGTTAATGACAGAAAAACGAATGAAAAAATAGTGGTCTAAGTAGATGCTAAGCAGTGGTCTAAATTTTTTCTCTGGTGCTATATTGATACAGATTTTAAATATTCCTGCTTTCTCCTAGAGGTGATCGAATTATGTTCTGCTAGCCATCACTATTCTGATGCCTTCCTCTGAGATTTTAAAGTGGTCCTTAATCTCGAAGGGCTCATCAATTAAAGTGGAGATTCGAGAGCTGGAAGAGAGAAGAGCAGGGCTGGGAGAGAGGGCAAATAGAAAAGATGAGTTTTGTCACAAATCTGGGCCATCTCCATTTGCTTTGCCCAAAGACCCACTTAAAGTCTGGTTTATGGGGACTAGGGGTCGGGGTGGAGGAAAGTGGAGGGGAAGCGAGTGGAAGGAAAACAACATACAGGAATCCCCATGCTTTTCTAAAGTTAAGCTTTATGCCACTTCACTTTTGTAAAAAAAACTGCATCAGTACAGACGGTCCCCAACTTAGGATGGTTTCAACTTTACGATGGTGCAAAAGGGACATGTATTCAGTAGAAAACAGCCAGGCTAAGCTTCGATGTTGTGGGTTAGGTGTATTAAATGCTTCTAGCCACAGATTTCTGCTGTCCAACACAGTAGTCACTAGGTCATTTAAATAAGATTTAAAATTCAGCTCCTGAGTTGTACTAACCACATCTCAAGTGTACAACAGCCACATATGGCTAATGGCTACTGTAATGAACAGTGAAGATTAGAAAACATTTCTATTACAGCAGAAAGTTCTATGAACAGCACCACCCTAGATCTCCTGAGTCACCCCTTGAACTAATTTTTCATGCGCTACCATCCTGTTGAGTAAATGAATAAATCCTTAAGTTTTTTACTTCCTTGTCATTCCCCTGCTTCTCCCCTTCTCCCTTTCTGCATCTTGAAAGGATAGTCATCACTGGATTTAGGGCCAGCACTGGATCAACCTACCATCTACCTGTTTTTGCTCTTACACCAACTGAGAAGCACAGCTGGAAAATTGATTGGACAGGGTATACTGGCATTACTTCATGCTCCTCATCTATAAAAGGGGGGTAATAATAAGATGATTGAAAAGATTGAATGAGATCATGCCAAAAATGATCAACAAAATGTTTGGCAAATAGTAGTAGCTCAATAAATTTTAGCTATTATTATTATTATTATTATTATTATTAAATTTTAAACCTCAGCTGGACCTTTGCATTATCCACCATCTCTCTACTTTTTCCCAATAATTGCATTCCCACCCCTTCCTATGTTGAAAGAGAAGAGACATGCTTCCCGTCACTCCAAAAAAGTTTTATTATATTCTTCTAGGTCGGTGGGAGAAAGTTTTCTTTGTATTCAGTAATTCTTTGTCAAATAAGGTATATCTACTTTAAGGTGATGCTTTTTAGTCTCTAAAACTGGTGGTAATTCTCCTCTTCTAAGATAAGAAAAACAAAGTATAATCTCTGGAAGTGCCTCTTGGTTGGGTGCTATGCTACATTGGTTTCCTGTCGCTCCTCCAACAAATTATCACAAATCTGGTGGCTTAAAACAACAGAAATTTATTCTCTCACTGTTTTGGAAGCCAGAAGTCTGAAGCTGAGGGGTTGGTAGGACCACGCTCCTTCCAAAGGTTTTAGGGGAGAATTCATTTCTTTCTTCTTCCTGCTTTTGGAGGCTCCAGGCACTTACTTCCCAGCTGTGGCAGCACAACTCCAATCTCGGTCTCTGTCTTCACAACGCTTTCTCCTCTGTATGTGTCTCTGTGTCTTCTCCCCTTCTCCCCTTCTGCATCTTAAGAGGACAGTCATCACTAGATTTAGGGCCAGCTGTCTCATTTGTACTTGTGGAATTGTTATTTACGGAGACCGAGTGATGACACAGATTGGTCCATGCCATTGAAAGAAGAATTAATTACTTACATTTCCCAAGAGAATGGGGGTATATCATGCCATTCAGGGCCATCTGTCAGTAGGGGAAGGAGAGTACCAGGTTTGGCTGGGAGGCAAGAGCAGGAGAGGAAATTCTAAGCTCCAACCTTTATTGGAGTTTTTGTGGAAAAGGCAGGCAGGGCGGGGTAAATGTTTTAGGATTGGCTACTTTAAATAATTCTGGCAGGTGTTGGACTATAAGAGTGGTCTCTAGTTGCCTGGTACCTGGCCCTGGGATGATTTAGGACAGGTGGAATATTGGCTTGGTGCGAGAGAATTTGATAAGGCGGTGGTTGGGGCCATAGGTTCAGGGGTAATTGGTTTGCGCATGAAAAGTGTGCTGCTGGGCAGATGTTATTATCTTTAGGAATTAGAGACCTAGGAGTCTCTGCTGGGGTCTGTAAGGCCTCTAAAGGCCAAAGCATCAAGAATACAGAAAATAAGGAAATATAGTTAATATAATTGGCTTTGCAGTGAATGGATGCCAGAGACAAATGCACCTGGGTAATCCACGATGATCTCACGTCCAGGTCCTTAACTGAATCACATCTGCAAAGATACTTTTTCCAAATAAGATCACATTCACAGGTTGTGGGTAGACATGGCTTTTTAGGCGGGCTACTATTCAACTCTTCACCAGCACCCTACTAAGCAGATATCTCTCAGATACAGTCTCCTGCTGTTCCGGGTCAACTTCCTGTCATTTCTTGACTGGATGATCATAAAACTTGCCTTCTTGCCCCATCTGCTCTACTCTGCCTATCCTTTGGGTAGCCTCCAAATAATCTTTCTAAAATGTAAAACTGACCACATCACTCCCCTGCTTAAAAAGCATGCTTCTAAAACATGGGGCTGCATCAACACTATTTCTGAGTTTTGCAGAAAATACGTTGTAAAGGAAACATTTCCAAGCTTTCGAACTACAGAGAATTTGCTCCAATTTACAGATTAGAGCAATTTAAACACGTTCATCTGGGTGAGGGCTGTGTATAACCTCCAACTCTGATGCCTGAATTAATGACTTAGTATCATGCACTCCAGCTTCTATCAGCAGCTTTATGTAATTGGATGCAAATTAAATATGTGTGCTTAGTAAAGTGAATTGGAAACTTCATACACTCACAGAGGAAACAAATTTCCAAATGTTCAATATGGCCATCCAATTCCCTTACACTCTAGCATGAGAAGATTTTTTTGAGTCTTCCACACTTCATCATAAATTGAGAACAATGAACTGTCTCTATCCATAAGCCTGCATAGGATGAAGAAATGGATAGCCCAGGCCCAAACTTAATTCACCTGAGACCATGCAAATCTGCTTTACTTCAGTCAACGCAAAAAAAAAAAAAAAAAAAAAAAAAAAAAAAAAAAAAAAAAAAATCAAGTTAAATGAGCACTATTTTGCAAAGATAACTATATCTCAGGGCTCCTTATAAAATGCTAATCCTTAAGGATGTACTGGGAGTCACCACCTGCTGGATCACTTATTTTTTCAAAATCACTAAAAAGATTCTCAATGATTCACGAG
>NW_011888859.1:890914-894916 GCF_000151845.1 Pteropus vampyrus | reverse complement strand
ATTATCTTTAGGAATTAGAGACCTAGGAGTCTCTGCTGGGGTCTGTAAGGCCTCTAAAGGCCAAAGCATCAAGAATACAGAAAATAAGGAAATATAGTTAATATAATTGGCTTTGCAGTGAATGGATGCCAGAGACAAATGCACCTGGGTAATCCACGATGATCTCACGTCCAGGTCCTTAACTGAATCACATCTGCGAAGATACTTTTTCCAAATAAGATCACATTCACAGGTTGTGGGTAGACATGGCTTTTTAGGCGGGCTACTATTCAACTCTTCACCAGCGCCCTACTAAGTAGATATCTCTCAGATACAGTCTCCCGCTGTTCTGGGTCAACTTCCTGTCATTTCTTGACTGGATGATCATAAAACTTGCCTTCTTGCCCCATCTGCTCTACTCTGCCTATCCTTTGGGTAGCCTCCAAATAATCTTTCTAAAATGTAAAACTGACCACATCACTCCCCTGCTTAAAAAGCATGCTTCTAAAACATGGGGCTGCATCAACACTATTTCTGAGTTTTGCAGAAAATACGTTGTAAAGGAAACATTTCCAAGCTTTCGAACTACAGAGAATTTGCTCCAATTTACAGATTAGAGCAATTTAAACACGTTCATCTGGGTGAGGGCTGTGCATAACCTCCAACTCTGATGCCTGAATTAATGACTTAGTATCATGCACTCCAGCTTCTATCAGCAGCTTTATGTAATTGGATGCAAATTAAATATGTGTGCTTAGTAAAGTGAATTGGAAACTTCATAAACTCACAGAGGAAACAAATTTCCAAATGTTCAATATGGCCATCCAATTCCCTTACACTCTAGCATGAGAAGATTTTTTTGAGTCTTCCACACTTCATCATAAATTGAGAACAATGAACTGTCTCTATCCATAAGCCTGCATAGGATGAAGAAATGGATAGCCCAGGCCCAAACTTAATTCACCTGAGACCATGCAAATCTGCTTTACTTCAGTCAACGCAAAAAAAAAAAAAAAAAAAAAAAAAAAAAAAAAAAAAAAAAAAATCAAGTTAAATGAGCACTATTTTGCAAAGATAACTATATCTCAGGGCTCCTTATAAAATGCTAATCCTTAAGGATGTACTGGGAGTCACCACCTGCTGGATCACTTATTTTTTCAAAATCACTAAAAAGATTCTCAATGATTCACGAGACTTCCCTACTGGAAAGCAAATCACATTTTAAAAAATATAATTCTGTCTCCGAAGCCCAGACAATCAAGGTTTAAGACACGAATCAGAGAGTCTTGAAGTTATCGTCGTTGAACCTTTCTCATCAGGCCTGTTGAAGGCAGCTCTGTGATGCCCTGGCATGTGTCACTCTGGGGGCTAAGGGTGGGACTGAGCTCTTCATTGTGCCTCATTATAACTCAACTTTTCTCTGATTTATTAATTCTCTTGAGATAGCAAGTGATAGAAATTGAACTCGAACGAGCATAATGTAACAAAAGAATGTTTTTATTGACTCGGTACCTGAGAAGTTTAAGGAATGGTTTAGCTTTTGTCACGATTGAATTCAGGGGCTTAAACAAATGTCATCAGGATATGGCTCCTTTATCCATCTTTCATTGTCTTTTCTTTAATGTTGGCTTCATTCTCAAGATGCCAATCTCTAGGTGGTACCCTGGCGGCTCCAGGCTTACTTCCTACAGACTTAGCAACCTCAGTAGAAAAACTGGTACTTAGTTTCTCCAAAACCTCCCTTCCCCCGAAGTCCTAGGATTGGCTCTCATCAGCCTAATTCGGGTCACATTTTCATCCCTAAACCCATCCTAGTGACTGGCAGACGTGAGTCACTAGCTCATACTGGCAGCCAGGGATGGAGTAGCCACTGAATGCTGACTTATTGTTTACAATTTGTCTATGTTTTGAAAGCTTAGAAATGTGTTCTTTGTGCTACACACTTGGCTTAAAACACCCAGTGTACCACTCCATGCTAACCCCGACACGTTACTCATTGTAGGGTCTGTTTGCAAAGATTTGTTCTTAGTTTACAGCCATGCTACCCTGAACAAGCCCGATCCTGTCTGATCTCAGGAGCTAAGCAGGGTCGGGCCTGGTTAGTACTTGGATGGACCTAGGAAGACCAGGTGCTGTAGGCGTAAAAAATAAAAAAAAAAAATAAGAGATTGTAAACTGACAATGTCCTTGCAATCTGTGAGGTCAACCAAGGGCTGCCTCATCTAAAAAAAAAAAATTTGCTCTTTAGGACTGAGTCATTCACACAATCCTGTCTTCATCTTCGTGGGCTCACTGGAGAAATCTAAGATAAGATATTTGAATGGAAAGATATCTTCGAGTCCATCTTCTTTCCCATTGGTTGATTGAATCATTTCCTACCATTTTTTGAAGACGGTCATGCAGTTTTGTTTAAGCACTTCCCCTGGGAGGAAAGTCACTATTTAGAGATTTCCCAGTCCCTTTCATAGCAGAATAGTTTGTATCATGAGAAAGTTCTCTCTCATATTGATCTAAAATAGCTTTCTTTCTAACACCTGTCTCTTCTTAAAGCAACAAAGCAAGTTTTGAGGAATCAATCCTTTGCGCCTCTTTTTAGTAATAGATCAGAGTTTGTACTTCAAACAATTTTGGGTGTCTCTTTATGAGTCAAAGGCTCATCATCTTTATTTCAGATCAGTAACAAGGCATGTTTCTGGAATGTGTATATATGGTTTTGGTATAAACAGTTCCCAAATGCATGTATCAACCTGACAAAGTCTAGACTCAAGAGTTTGTTTCAAGAAGGAAAAAAAAGCCATTTATGATAGAAGGAATTGCAGGCCCATAAATTGTGCTGAAGTATGTTTATATTACTACATTAGAGTTTAAATAAAGTAATGTAAGCGTAAACCAAACTATAAGTTGTAGCTGTAGAAGCAACCTCAGAGGGTCATTTGAAAGGACAGGTCACACTTGCTTTGATTGTGGACACAAGCAAATACACATTTCCAAGCATATGGTCGGCACTTCAGGACATTGCTTCTAGGGGGTAAAATTTCATCATTACCTTTCCCATCTTGAGAAACTGAAGTTCAAAGAGATGCACAACTACCTCCAGTGATACAGGGCCCTCATTTTAGAGGCCAGGAATACTCGTGACCACTGTGACCTAATCCACGTGATAACTTGACAGCTGATTCATACGACCCTTTTGACTCAGGCCAGTACCTGAAATCAATTTGCCATCTCATGAGGCAAGCTCACCTGAGAGTGCCCATATTAGCTGTGAATTTTCATCAGCTTCTTAAAGATGTCTGTGGCATGCCCTCTGGCCCTCCCCCACCCCACGAGTACCTAGAACTCCCAAGTCACAGTTCAGCCAGCAGTAAAGTGTTCATTTGCTCACTGATTTTGGCTTAGGCTAAGGGTCAAGCAAAGTCAGAAAAGGAGAACGAAGGGGCCAAAGTGACATATTCAAGTAATGCACTAAAAACAAGTCCAAGAAAATGATGTAAGAAAGTTTGTGAGACTTATAAGCAAAATCAATGCTCTATAAAATTTCATAGCCATAGATTAAGTAAATGTAATTTTAAGGCTAATTGCTTTATGCCATACGTGTATGATTACAAATAAAAACTATATATCAAATGTATATCATTAAGACCTATAATCTATTAATATAGATACTGGAACTATTTGGAATCCTCACTGAATATTAGACAGGAGTAAAAATGCACAGATGGTATAGGCTGGTGGCTCAGAGATGTAGATAAGTGTCATTGTCCAGACTTCTGAAATATCTCACCCGGACCACTTTAATTAGCTCTCAATTAATCTCTCTGCCTCTTGCCTTTCCTTTCCCTAATCCATCCTCTCCAGGGCCAAGATGGCAATCCTTGCTGAAAATACTTCTGTGAATCCTCAGTGCCCTTGGAATAAAGACACTTATTTTTTTTTTTTTAAGGCAAGGCAACCCTTGCCTTAAAAAAGATTGCAAGGACCTTGTCAGTTTACGATACTTTATTTTTTATTTTTTATGCCTAT
>NW_011888859.1:874242-890614 GCF_000151845.1 Pteropus vampyrus | reverse complement strand
CTGACACATAAGAACAAGCCCTCAGATGATTCCTGCTCCCAGCCTACAAACCTTCCAGCTGAGGCCCCAGTCCTGTGGAGCAGAGATAAAACTGTGCTCCCTCTATGATCTGTGTCTCTGATCCACTGGAATTGTGAGAGATAACAAATAATAGTTACTGCTTTAAGTCACTAAGATTTGGAGTCACTTGTTATGCAGCCATAGTTAACTAATACACTGCTACTTACCTGGTTTTACCTGCACCAGGTAATAGATCTTGGTTATTGGTAGTTAGTATCCAACTCTCTATGTAAAGGTATCACCAGTGGCCTTTTAAATTATGGATTTTATAGGAAAAAATGGAATATTTTAATCCTAAGAAATAAAGGGCATGTGTATGCGTGTGTGTGTGTTAGTGTGTGTGTGTGTGTGTGTGTGTGTGTGTGTGTTTAGTATCTCAAGCATAAATAGATATAGCAGAATACAAGTGCTAGTCGGTGGAATTCCAATTATAACTATCAGTTCCCCTTTACTGAGTCCTGGTGACGAACATTAGCCATTGCAGTGTTCAGGAGAAAGGCACACATGGCTTTATTTCCTGTATTTGCACTTGAGCTGCCCTGCTATTGTGTCCTGTGAGATTCTTTTCCCAGGTTGTTTGTTGTGGCCTTGGTGGCTTCTTGTTTAAGGATCTTAGTACTGTTTTCAGATCTGAGTCCATAACTGCTCGGCTTGGCTTCAAGTTCCGAAGCTTCGTTTGCTGACTTGATGATGATTTCTTTACTTCATTAGTGATCTGACTCATTCTTAGTGTTTACATAGTGTCCTTGTGCAGACGTTCCAATGATTTTTTTTTCTGATTATCTAATTCCCGGGTTGATTTTCAATGCTTTTAGTCAACCAACGTAAGTACTCCATGGCTTTGCCATGTTCCGTGGGCAGCTGATGCTGAGTTTCTTCCTTTTCTTCCTTCTTCTCTGGCTGAAGGTCCCTGGGCAAACACGGACGTGCCCATTGTGCTTCTTGCTAATGATTGCTGTGGTTAAGGGTGACAGAAAAGATCATGGTCAAAACAGGCTTAGAGAATATTGGAAGGTCAGTGAGTCTTCATTGCACAGCTGAGGGTTAACTGATATCTGTCTCAGAGCCTGGACACCCAGGAGATCAACTCATCATTGTATTAACAGTGAGGAATAAGAATAAACATAATCTACCAATAATGCCTATTTTCTCACACCTATTTTAATTGAAATGAAATGAGGATGTATCTAATTTGGGGCGATTTCAATGAGTTTAAGTCAAAATAATGGACCCTACTGTGAAGACCTGACTTTTTAAGAGCCAGCAGGCTGTCAGCTTGCCTGTCCTGCTCCCTGCCTCCGCCCTTCGGCCCCACTCAGCATTGTCGCTGAGTGGAATAGAAAGCACAGCAGAATCGGCTTCTGGCTGGACATAGGTCTTATTTTCCAGGCTAATGGTTTTTCCAGGGAGAAAGCTCCTTGCTGGTTCGGCTCTGACGTCTTCCTGCTGCAGGACGGAGCAGCTGAGAGCTGGGCCCGAGGTCCCACAGAACCAAATCCAAACCCCGCCCCTCCCACTCACACCCTGGACGTGGACAAATCACCGAACTTTCTAAGCCTCGGTTTCCTCTCTCTCAGATGAGGATGGTCGTGCCAGCCCTCACGGGATCCTTGTGAGCAGTAAATGAGGCCACGCCGGTAAAAAGCGAAGCAGAGAGCCTGGTTCCTGGCATGTTCTCAGTAAATGCTAGTCGTTAATAATCCTCAACTATCAAAGCTGTAAGAGACTGTGACAGACCATTCTTTGCAAATTTCTCATTTTACGAGCGAGGCAACCGAAGACCAGAAAGGTTCGAGATGACTCGTTCAAGGTCACATAACTAGTTAGAGCAGAATCTAGGAATCAGAACCAGAGCTGGCCTAAACCCCAGACAAAAAGTGAATGAGAATGAGGAGACAACGTGTATATCAAATGGGTCAAAAAGTTTGTAGGTGTCTGACAATTACTGTACTTAAAACAAATTGTTTTCAATGTGGAAAAATGTACATAACATAAAATTTACCGTTTTAACCATTTTAAGTATACAGTTCTGTGAGACCATTACCACCATCCATCTCTAGAACTTCTTGGGTTTCCCCAGACTGCAACTCTGTACCATTAAACAATCATTAGAGAAACTTTGAATCAGAAAAAAAAAAAAAATTGTGAATTGGGAAAATAAATTTCCAGGGTATCTTATGACCTAAAATCTCACCGGTCTTCCTCTTTACCTTCCACTTTTAGTGGGCATTGCATTGTTCTCGGTCACTTTTTCTTAGGAAGCTTTATTCATTTTGGGGCTGTAGGGGCTTGGTTTTCCGCTCTCCATCCCTGGGTGTGCCCCCTCTCTGCCCTGGGCCAGCTGGACAGGAGCCCCGGACTCGAGCCTTTACAGCATGTGCTCTCGCTCCCCGGTCCCAGGATTCTTCGGTCACTGTGATCCCTCGTATAATGATTTTGGTGCTGATGCCAAAGCAGTGATTAAGGGAAGCAAGAGTTGCGCCCTCTCTTCACAGGAGGGGGCCGAATCCGGTATGATCCATAGAGAAAAACAGCCTGGAAACAGTAGCTGCAACTCACACTGAGGAAAGCAATCAGGACACAAAAACAGCTGAAGTCGTCAAAGATAAATCTACACGTCTCCAACTCCAACTCCTGCTGCTGGCTGAGCTACAAAGCCACAAAGGCTGAGGGGTCTGTTTCTGCATGAGCTCTGGTCCCCTGCCCGAGCTCTCTCTTCTCTTACTGGAATGGTTTCATATCAGGCTTGATACTTTCAAAGCCAGATGTGCATCCAGACCAATCCAGGGGCCATTTCACACGCCTCCCTCTTTGTCACTGAGATCTAAAGTAGGATGGTTGTTTGGAGGTTGGAGAGCTAAGGGAAAGAGAAGATTAAAGGGTCTAAACTGGTGATGCATCTTGGAGCATAAACCTGCAAGATGCCATTGGTAAGAGGAAACAATTATAATAACTAAGGAGACACCAGGTCCATTTGCCCACAGCTGTGATTCCATGATGCTGGTGACCAGAGAGAGGCTCCCAAGGGATCAAGCGGAGGGAACCCTGAAAATGACTCAGGCTGGGCTTGTTCTGCTTCCCCAGGGAACCACCAGCAGATTCAGCCTCATCACCGGAAATGTTCAGAAAACCTGGACGCCCCACCTCACCTGCCAACGCTGGGTCGTGTCATAAGCCTTTGAACCATTCTCCAGGTTCCTCTCCTTGGAATTGTTAGCGCTTCTTAATCATTTTCCCCCTTTACATCTCAATCACTCATTAAAAAAACCTGAATTCTGCCATGGTACTATTAATAAGGATAATAGCTTAACTATATGTGCTTACTAAGTGCCAGCATTGTACTAAGCACATGCACTTAAAACACATTTTACCTTTACAACAATCCTATCAAACAACTATTGTCATTATTGTACCATGTGGAAACTGAGGCACTGTGCAGATAAGTGACTTGCTTCTGTCACACAGGCAGGAAGCAGAGGCTGGATAAAAGGCTAGACATGCTGGCTCTGCCACTCATCTGGACCCATCTGCTTGAGATGGCATTTCCAGACAACGTGCAGTCACATTGCTCATGGCAGCTAAGTTTTAAGGACATTTAAATGGGAGCTGTATGTTGGAAATAAATGCCATTACAATGACTTACAATACTAATTCTAGTAGTCAAAAATTGTCCTACTAATTTAAAAAACCTGATTTTTTTCTCAAAATTTTGTGCTAAAACACACATAACGTAAAATTTACTATTTTAACCACTCGAAGTGTGCAATTCAATGACATTGATTACATTCACAATATTGTATAACCATCACCACTATGTAATCTCAAGCTCTTTCATCACCCAAAAAGAAATTCTGTACCCATTAAGCAACAACCTCCAGTCCCTGTTGACTTCCAATCCACTTTTTGCCTCTATGAATTTGCCTAATTCACTTCTTATAATTGGACTTATACAATATCTGTCTTATTATGTCTGGTTTAGTTCACTCAGCATATTTTCAAAGTCCATCCTTACTGTATCACGTGTCAGCATTTCATCCATTGTGTGTACATATATACCATATTTTGTTTATCCATTCATTTCTTGATGGACACCTGGGTTGTTTCCACCTTTTATCTGTTGTAAATAATGCTGCTATAAATATGGGTGTACAAATATCTGTTTGAGTCCCAGTTTTAAATTCTTTGGCTTATATTTAGAAGTAGAATCACTGGGTCAGATAGTAATTCTATAATTAACCTTTTGAGGATTCTTTTTTTACTATGGAAATAAACAGGTTTAAAAAAGGAGGCACACTACAATTGCATGGAGTCGATTTAATCATTACAATTAAGCAACCCCCTCCTCCGTAAATCCTCTTTGTGGATTAGAATGGCAGTGATTCTTGACATTTGGATAACCCAAAGAAAAATAATAGGATTATTATGAAAATTGCATGAAAAATTCAGCCTTATTATGATGAACATGTGGTAACATTCCAAGATTTCGAGTCTCTCTATTGACAACATGATGTTTGAAAGACAAAATGGAAGAACTGGCCCTGTCTGCCATCTGCGGTTTTATAGGAAGACGCTGGGCCTGGGAAGGGGGTTTAAGCCTGGAGGCCGGGACCTGGCCAAGGGAAGGCACAGTCCCAGGCAGGTGCAGCTAAAGGCAGCGCTTGAGTGGAGAGTGGTGGGAGTGGAAACACCTGTTTCTGTCTGAAGTTACTACCTGGCCACCAAAAGGCGGCATCAGAGGAGACGCAGTTCGGAGCTGCCTGTGATCTACAGTTTGGGAAAGCAGAGTTGTTATGAAATCCCTGGGTTCCACTGCTGGAGACAACTCAGGGCACCCTTGGCGAAACCGGGAAGGCCGAGGGCTCCTGGAATTCCTCTGTGATATCTAGTCAGAGTTTAGTTCTTGTTGCTCAGTCTGAAGACTTTTTCTGCCTCTGACGACTCAGTGTGTGGGTCGGTGATGAGTCTCTGAGGAGGCAGGCTGGGTGTGGGCAGGGGGACGCAGCTGCAGTAACTTTAGAAATGTCCTCTTGTCTTCTGTTGCCTTACTGTCTGCCCTGAATCAGTGTGACCAGGTCATGATAAAATGGAAACACACTTAACAAACAGGTCATAAAGTGACCCTGGATTAAGTTCATTGATAAAGCACAACAGTAAGTGTGTCTCATCTCCAGTTTTTTTTTTTTTTTAGGGGTGCCTTGGCTGGAGGAAGAGGAAGAGATTGTTCTAGAGAGGCTACCTTAGGGGTGGTGCTGTGTCTTCGATTTTCCTCAGACTCCAGACTTGGCCCTCGTGTTGGTCCTTGGCTGTGGGCATCACATCTGAGAGGTGAGGCCTCAGTGGGGCAAGTGGGGACTCTTCCCTCAGGGGTCAGCTCCATTGTGAGAATTTTCCTCCCGCTGAGGCCTGCCTGGCACTTGCACTCAACTTCTGGCAACCTGTGGAGGGGATCCCAGGGCAGGCACTTTCCAGAGCTTTCTGGGCCCTGGCTCCTCTCCCCAACCCCCTTTCCCCCACCATTCAGACTCCAGCACATTACTGGTTCCTGTCCCACAGCTGCAAGTCTCAACCTGGATACAGTATTAAAGTAGGGAGAGGAAGTCTCTAAGGAAAAAGTCTTATTCTTTTAATTTTGCAAATTATTACTCTGCATTACTGTTGCCCCTTGGACATGCTTCAGCATGTGAGGAGAGAATCCGTCCTTCCCTGCCATTTTCTACCCATCTCCAGGGCAAGGCCACACTTTTCCCAGCGGCACTGGACTCAGGGGTTCTCTCTTTGTCCTGTTTTCTGCTGCCTTCTTGGGCAGTTGTAATGTCCATGTAAATAATGAATTAGTTTTCATTTATGCAACAAAAATATTATTGAGCAGCTGCTACTTTGGGCTACTAAGCAGTGTTAAGATAAAATACAAAATGGAGACCAGACTTGAAAATTCCCTGAGCAGACAAAACCAGTTAAGCCATGTAAGGGAAACCTAATTTAGCTTATATTGCAATGAAAGTGACATTAATGGGTTGCTTTTTGTAAATACTTCTGAAAATACTAAACGAAACTTAAACAGTGTTCCAAAATTGGCATACAAGATAACCAATTTTAACCAATCCTCCATCATTAAGAAAAACTTCAGTGCTATAACCAATCATTGCAAAGAATAAACAGCCTCTGAATTTTCACTATAGAAGCTGTCCTGTAACTGTTGGTTTCAAAGCTCCCAGTTCACAGCCTGTTCTTATGCGTATAATAGACTCTTACTAATTATTACTTTATTGATCTGATATTTTTAATTTTGCTATTTCTGGATTTTTGGAATACGAATAGGAATACTACTACTTATTAGGAATAATGATAAAGAATTGTTCATTTGTGATGCATTACAATTCAGTTGTGTACTTGCCTACCTGTGCTGTGTGCGTTCCTCATCCTGGCTGCATCTGCTCAGATACAGGCCTGTGGTATTGTGCATAGGATAAGTACTGGACACTGAAAAATGTGTCTCAAGCTTCTGATCAAGATGGCAGGCTAGGTAAAAGCGAGGTTTGCCTCCTTTCATGATCTCATTAAAGTTACAACCAAATTATAAAACAATCAACTTGGAGAACCACTTGAAGTCTAACTGATCATAACACATACATCTGAGGATATAAAGAAAAAGCCACATCGATACCAGTAGGAGAAGGTGGCGATGCCAAGTAAGCTAGTCCCGAAGCTGGTCCCGCATGTGATTGTTGAGCATCGGGAGGGAAAGCACAGCTACAGAGGCCTCCCTGAAGGAACTAGGGGCCCTAGCTTCACACCAGGGCTCCCCAGCCCAGGATTCCAGTCCTAAGAAGAGAAGTTCCCACAAAATCTGACTGTAAAAATCAATGGGGATTCCAGCCATCTGGGTGTGATGGAAGGAACTTGAAAACCCAGATGCCCCCCTTAAAGGGGCCATGCACAGACTCACTCGGTTGCAGACACTCACCCTGGGCTCCAGTGGAGCGTCAGCAGCTCAAGGGGTGCAAGAGACATATGGGGAAAGACTAAGTTGTATGGCACTGGGGTGAGGGCAGGAGGGACAGTGGCCTTTGTTCCTTTGTCGGCCCCCCTCTGGGGCAGTCTGCAGACAAGCACCATCTGGCCTGTGTTGAACCCTCCCCCGTATGGCCAATTCTGTGATGGCTACTGGAGTCCATGACTCAGTGTACCTCCATGCTCAGTGTGGTGGCGTCAGTGACATGGTGGGGAGAAAGGTCTGTCTCCTAGGACACTTGCCACTTTGGCCACACTGGGGGTAAAGCCTGATGTGGAGAAATCGGTGGCTGTCTAAAGTAGGGCACCAGCTCTCTTCCTACCCACATTGGAGACAATCTCGCTGGCAGGTTAATAAATAGACCCCGTCTTAACTCGCTTGTTTCCTGTTCCTGTGATTTTTCCAGGTTGCTGGGCCTTCAGCTGGGCTGCTCATTATCCTCCCCCAGGCTGGTCTCCTTCACTCTATCCTCACAGTGCAGTTGCCCTGGCTCAGTCTGAAAACTGCCAGCCACTGTCAGGTGTGTGTATGGAGGAGGACATCTGATCAAATCTCTGCTCCCATTCCAAAATCTGCTAAGAACTGAACTTTTTGTACTCGATTGCTCCTTTAGGAATAATCAATATCTCCAGCTAATTTGGGGCTTTAAATCTCAGGTTGCCTACCGACTTCATCAGGGTTTGAATGGCATTTCTTTTTGTCGATTATCTTTGTGTTAGGATTGGAACATAGCGTGGTGAGGAACGGGGGCCGTCTAGGGGGACATCACATGCTTTTACACTTAAAACCTGTTGTGTTCTGACTAGCTGCTTTGAACTCTCTAAATATTTTAAAATAGGAGAATCTCAAACCATTGACCAGTTAGCATATTCTTGCTTCCAAACCACTACTTGCAAGAGGAGAGTGTTGCTTCTAAGAACATTTTTACCCCCAGCTCACTGTGCAGAGAAGCAGGGCATTCTGGGGTGGAATGCTGCAGATGAGATGTTATTTCCATGTGCTGTGTCTCACAGTTCCAGGACCTCAAATATCTCATATAATGCATGCTTCTCTCTCTCTCCCATTCTCTCTCTCTCTCTCTCTCTCTCTCTCTCTCTGTTAGCCAGGGCTCCATCAGTCACTTTTGCCTCATTGACTTCAGATTTGTCAGAAACCAGAACCCACCCTAGATTTATCTTTCTCTACACAAGCTCGTCACCACTCCCCCTTTCTCTCGGCCAAATCTCATCTCATCTCTTCTTCAAGCCAGCTCCCTTCTTGCTGGCTGTTTCCATTTAGTCCCAACTCTCTCGTCACTCCAGAACTATGGCCTCCCACCTTCCTTGGCTTCCCTCCTCCTTAATTATTTAGCACTTAAGTGGATTTTTCTGTTCATCTGTAGTTTGTTGGGGATGTTTCTGTTTCTGTCACTTCTGTTTATAGGTATTTACAGTTCGTTCAATTATCTGTTCTAATGGTGAGCTAGTTGGCATGAATAATTTAAAAAGTAATTTACACTTGGCTTTAGAATGCATTTCTGTACTCACTTTGAGTTTAGGGGTGTCTGATATTCTGGGAATTCACATTTCAGTCACAGTATAAAATGCCTTGGGAGGACTGGGGAGTTATTCAGCATTTTTTCCTCTGGCCCCTGAAATATCCTTTGACTCCCAACTCCATGATGAAGTTGAAAAGCATCTCTTCTCATACAATTGGCTTGTTCTGGACCCGGGAGAGCCTTCCCAGCTCTTTCAGGTTGTCTGTCTGAGTTGTTTGTCTGCTACACGTCATCTCTTTCAAGGGAAGGGGGGGAGGTAATTAGGAGGCCAACTTGGAGGCTAATTATCAGGGCTCATGTAATTATCTGAGAAAGGAAAATTCCTTAATTGTAAGACC
Organism: Pteropus vampyrus; assembly: GCF_000151845.1. Taxonomy (NCBI): domain Eukaryota; kingdom Metazoa; phylum Chordata; class Mammalia; order Chiroptera; family Pteropodidae; genus Pteropus; species Pteropus vampyrus. The sequence continues at coordinate 881,667 of NW_011888859.1, read as the reverse complement.
TTCCCAAATGAACATTCATTAGATACGTCCGCTCACCAGCACACAAACAAATGTAACTGGTATGATTTAAAATATTGCCTTTACAATCCTTACTGTGAAATATATAAGCAAAATGATGTATGATAGAAAATATTAACTGGCTTTAAACTAGCAGGGCCCTTCCACATAAAGAGATGCCCACACAAGGCTGAGTAAACAGATGACATTCACGGTGCTGTGCTGGGGCAAAGTCTTGCGGCCCTGACCACGGCACTAGAAATATTTAAGTTTAGCTGATTTGTTACATAAACACTCTAACCTCAAACTCAGTCTGGGCAATTATATCTCCCTCCTCTGAGCTCTGCCCTGCCAAAACGGAGGAGGCATGGCTGTTTTCAGAACAAATCTGCCTTTGGTCTCGTTCTAATCGTGGAATGAAATATGGATTGACAAAATATCTGAAAGTTTGTATTTTTAAAGTATTTCAGGAAACTAAAATACAAACCTAGAGTGCTGAAGAAAAGGGTAGCCTTACCTCTGAGTGTGATTTTATAAAAAATTAACTTGGAACATGGATATAAAGCCCCCTTGGCAGATGGGTGAAAAGCCACTCCCCCACGGTCAGCCTTATGCTGTTTGCGGGTGCTCTTGCCAGCCCTGGCCCTGCCCCCCAGGACCCTTGCAATGGCTTCTGGGATTTCATTGCCACCTTTTTCTTGATCATCTTCTTTAATCCACTGAACCTAGTGTGCGGCCTTGCGTGGGTAGGCACTTGACTCACCCTGAATTATCAGACAAGATTCTGGGATGGGAAATTTTGAACTTGACTTCTTCGTTGTCCACTGAACTTTCCTAAGAGGTCTATGGTTGCTGACATGGCAAAAGAATAAAATTTAGGAGGCTTGGGAGCCTAGAGAAGCTGTAGCTGACAAGGGCAGGGGAGAAATACCATGCAAAAATGTAATTCCTTGGCTCTGAAAGGGTATCAGGAATTGGGGTGGGGGGTGTGCTGTAATGGTGATGCATGACATGTGGGTAGGGCCACAAGGGGCCAGGAGATTGATGGCGATAAACACTTATTCTTTAAGTATTTGTTTAGTACGTTCTATCTTTTAAGCATGTGCTAGGCACGATGGTGATACCAAAGTAGAGTTTAGGTTAATTCTTAAAATCTAGTATGCAAGAGAATAATTTAGTGAACTTGGTAAAATACTGATTCCCAGGATCAACTCCAGAGAGTTTATTTATTAGGTCTAAATAGAGATATGAAGCTGCATTTTTAACAATCATCTCAAATCGTTCTAATGCAGATGGTCTTGAGACCAGTGGAAAAAAAACGAAAGAACTGTAAGTAAAACTAGCCTAAATGCTTGGGAGTCAGCTATTCATTGCCCAGAGAGGATTCTGATGTTCAACTAACTCATATGAATTTAGCCAACCTTGAATACACTGGACGTGGCCAGTCACAGTGTTGCTCCATGAAAAGTGTCCATTGTAGCAGAGACAGCACACACCCATAGCCTGGGACTCAGGGACACAATGCTGGAGTGAGGTGGCCACATTTCAGACCTGGGGAGGGTGCCTGGCTTAGGCCGTAAGCAGCATAAAGGTATGAGCATTCGATGACTAAGAAGACGACCTACTGTGATAGGCCGAGATGACAGGAGGGTGGTACAGGGAGGAAGTTCATTCTTTTTTGTCTCGTGCTAAAGGCTCGAGGACGTGGTCCTCCTCTCTTTTGAAGTATTCTCCCCACCCTTTTTGGTTCATGCCATCCACCTTCTGTCCTAAAATCAACCATCTGACTGAGACCTGAAGGAAGGCCCAGCAGTCATCATTAAGGATGGTTCCTTGCGGAATCCCCTGAGCCCGCGGTTATTTTAATGCACATTCAGAATGTGGTGCCTCTGTAGGTAACATCTCACAAACAGCCGCCAAGTAGGGCACGCTGGCCTTTCAGGAAGTGACAGCAGCTATTTAGCTTTGTCCTACCTCCAATGACTAATGGTGCCTGCCCAGGGCTGTGGACACTGGCTTGCTCTCAGGAACCTTATGAGCGCTAGCAGAAATGTGGCCTATCTCTTAATGGATAAGAGCTTGTGACTAAAACAAATCTCTGCTAGCTAAATCTGAAAATAATGGCCTCCCTTTAAGAGTGGTTCTCAAAGTGTGATCTGGGGCCTGTGGGCAATCTGTCACAGACACGATCGATGTAGGCCATGAAACCTGCCCCATGATTTCTGACACTTTTGGCATTTACGTATCTCAATAGTTTCTCATGACGCGAACTAAAACATTTTGCTTGTGAAATCCTCCATTGGTGTATGCTCCAACCCCAACTGGATGTTCTACAACTCAATTCAATTCTGACGCTCACTGCATGTAGTTAGTGCAGACTGTACAGGCTAAAGGGCAGGCCTCCAACAAGACTGCCCCCACCTCCCATGCCAGTTGCAAGTGGGAGGACGAATACTCAATGAATGGATAGATGAATTCACTCCTTCATCAGGAATTACTGATCCACTACTACCTTCCAGTGCACTAGGCTATAGGTTGGGGACACAGTGGAGAAACCCTGATGTGTTCCCTTCAGCCATGGTACTTGTATATTGATTTCCCTTTTTTCTTGAAACATTCTGCTTCATTCTTGGTAGCTGCTGAGTACATGTTGGTAGAATGAATACCCAAATTAATGAATTAAAACATTATACTATTTGACAATGGATCTTGCCAGTAAATTATAGTATAAAACCTGTAATTTTGTGGAAATAATGTTATTGGTTACCCTGAGCCTGTAGTTCCCAGAACTAGGATGCCAGCTGAGGCCCCATGTGAGCTGTGGGGGACCAGATCAGGTATGTGGGGGGGGGGGACTCAGTTGCCATGGGCAACACCTAAAGCCATGTGGGGAAGCCCAGGCCCAGAGCAGGGCACGCGTGGGAGCTCAGGGGCTGGCCCAGGAGTTGGGGTTGTTAACCAAGCTGTACAATGACACAGCACTCTACAGTTTCCAGAGCTGTTTGTTTATTGTTTGAGTTAGGCTCGGGAGGGCTTCAGCACAGGTGCTGCCTGTGCTATTTGCAGAGCTAGAATCTCAGCTACAGAGCAAGACCAGTAGGGACGACCTGGAACACAGAAGCAGACAGGTTGACATCCGAGAGCAGCACGATGCTGCTGGAGAACCAAAGTTTAGGCTGTTAGACTTGCACCTTGTCCCCGGGGTCATAACCTGTTGTATGCCACGGATCCCTTTAACAGTCTGGTGAAGGCTGTGTACCCCTTCATCAGCATGCTTTTAAATGCCCTGTTATGATTATAAAGGAAACCAATGATAGCAAAATGCAATCATTAAAATATAACCAGATTTGGTTATAGCAACATATGTGGCTCTTTACACATGAAATAACAAGGGTGATGGGAGATCTACTATCATAATGTCGAGGTAGGGATGAGCATAAATGCTACCGTGAATATCTTCAGAAACCGTAATGTAAAGTTAAAATATCAGTGATTTCTATTGGCGACAGACATAGATCCTGTTAATACTGCTGTGGCTTGTGGTCGACATTCAAGATCGAAGGAAATACTATATTAGAGGTTGGCGAAAACAAAGATGGAATTCTTTTCTCATCCAAGTTCACTGACTCCTAAATTCTAGTTCACTCTCCCTTGATTAACGTGTAGCTTGTCAGACCTTTTTTGGGGTCTGCCTATGGCTGCCTAGAATTTAAGGAACCACATAAAGACCCATTTACTAACCAACTGCTCTGCCACAAAGCTCCACTTTTTTCTGTGGATATGAACTGTAGGTTTATAACAATTACTACAAAAACGCACTTCTTACTTAATTTTTAGTCCTTTGTACATATACATTATACAAAAGCAATGGACAAATATGTATGTATTTTTCTGGAATAAATAAGGTAAGCCTCATATTTATGGGCACGTGTAAACTTTGATAAAAACCAATCCCTGACTAATGTGAAACCAGAGGATGCTCTTCAAATATCTACTGTGAAGAACACTCCTGTATTGCTTGAATAGAGTCAGTACATTCTAGTTAAAGAAACCCCGGAAATAGAGGAATAAAAAGAATATTAACGGATTGGCTAGTTGCCTCCTCGTTGTCATTTAATTTCTGCCATGTATTCCTCTGGGAGCTTTAGGGATTCTTTTGGTCTGGGTCTCAACTTCTGAGGGTATTGCTACTACAGGACCACAAACAGAGAGGTAGCAAGACCACATGTCCATGAGCCGTGGCGGGGTGGGGTTGGGGGGTGGTCACCAGGACCCCTCCCCACTTCCGGTCTGTTACTGGTTTCTCACATTTCAGTTATGGAGGCAGAAAGATCAGGGTCTGCCCTCCCTGGGAAGATTGCCAACATAAACCCACCACACTGAAGGTTATGTGATGTTTTTCCCTCGTGCCTTGGCCTCAGAAGAGTAGACAACTAGCTCTTCCCTAAAATAGGACCTCCGGTCTATGAACGCATCCGTCATCATGCGTTGATAAGTCCATTGACTAACCTGCCAAAGATCTTTCTTGCCAGTGGAGACTGCTCCTCACTCAGCAGGAGTATATTCTTGTAGGGGGAGTGAATGAGAGAAAACGAAGCAATTGAACACAAGTTATGACATCTGGAGGCGTTGAGATGAGCCCCACGATGGGAAAGCAGCTTGGGAGTTCCCAGCACCACCTGGGTTGTAGACCTTTAAATGAAACTTTTCTAATCTTCCCATACCTTTTGCTTTTTTTGGTGAATTGGTGAATGGCTGGTGAAAGCTGGTAAAGAAAGAAATCCCTCATCTAAAGTCCTTGGAATTTAGGTTTCTAAAATCTTTTTTTTCCCCCCTAAAACACTTCAAAACTAGAAAATGAAACTTTAAATGGCAGAGGAAAATAATAAAAACTCAAATTACGGAAGGCAAGTGCTTCAAAAATCAGTCCATGAGGACTGCTCACTGAGTACACTACAGAGAACAAATTTACTGTGAATGCTTACAATCCTCAAATAGACATATATTAAAAATGCCAGTTTACTGTGTATTTGTACTCCCGAAGACAGGACAGGGACGGGGCGGGGGACACTTCAGAAATGCCCAGTGACATTATTCCTGGGGCAGTCTTGACATTGGGAGGCTTTTTAGTTAGTGTACAGTGTTTTGGAACAAATGAAATTGTGCATAAAGATACATTATGGGCAGAGCAATGAATGAGCAGGGTGGCAGGAGGGCAAATACGAGAAAACACAGGAAGGAGCGATGGCGGGCACCCTGCAGGATGCGCCTGGGGGGACATTTACCATATTTCTGGTGACTATTTTACTTACGCTGCTTAGAAGACAATCATGTCTTGTTTGCTTTTGAATCTCTGGTTTTGTCTTAACTTATTTTATATTCTTGTAGGAAAAAATGGGAACAAAGAAGGGTCAGGGACTCCCGGCAGTGGGGAAAAAGTCCATAGAACATTCTTTACTACACATTAAGGGTTGGACAAATGGAAAAACATTTGCCAAACACCTGACCTTTAAGAGGCACTGTCTTTGGCCTACGGGCCTTCGAAAGCTTAATGGTTATTGAGATTCATTTATCAGTGGAAGAAACGAGCATAAACTCATCAGTTTTTATGTAACTGATGTATATTTTACTGGCACTGAAAAATAGTTCTGGATGTAAAATGCACTTTGTTCCAAAGGATATTACAAATCTCCAATAGTTGAAAGATTTCACAATTGACCAGACATTTCTGTGTGTGTGTGTTATTTTTTTCTTGTAATGTTTAGGAAGCTCTGGTCGGATTCACAATTTTCCAGGAAACTGGTGTCAGGTAACAATCCAACATGAACAGTTACCTCTAGAGCAGAGTTTTATCTGGCACTGAAAACTTGCTGGTTGGTTTTCTAGATACATATTTATTTTCGGTTAAAAGACGAAACAGAAAACTCTAGTGGAAAATGTTACCTTTTAGTTCACACTCTTTTAATCCTCCAGTCCCCATACAATAAACATTCTAAAGTGTAAGCAGTGGGAAATAATGTAAACTCTGCAGAAACAGAAAATAAATTAGTTTCTTTCAAACTTGGGGGAGGTCCTTTTACTGAATACTACACTCGGTTGCAAAGAGAATTCATCTTGAAGGAAGAATAAATCTTTGGCCTAGTTCACCATTTCTCCGGCGTTGCGTAACAAGTATATTTCAAATTCGCTTTCTTCTCCAACTGCAGCCAAAAGGCAAGGAGTACTTTGTGTTTTAGGAGCCTGAAAAACAGAAAAATTTTTTTTAGTGGTTTAAGAATAGCTTTTCCCTCTGATGTTAAATTGTTAATACATGCTAGCTCTAAAGCTGGAGACCGAAAGAAAATTCAAGGGCAGATAAGGGATTCTATTCACAGACAAGGCTCGGATCTGCTTGCAATCTTTACTTATGAGCAGTGGAGAATCTGATTTGGCATCACTCTGTGACCAAGTCAGCGAGGATGCTGATGGCACTGCTCTAACATTCCTAAAAGATTTACTTGGGGATCGTGGCAGAAATTCCACGACTTCTAGATTTGGGATCTAAAGTCTCCAGGATCCTGTCGAGTGAGAACATTCACGATTTTAGATTAGGGATTCTGTCGCCTTCGATTTCATGGTAGGTACAGACAGCAAGGTCTGAAAAATGCATTTAGGACAGAACGAAAATGAGTAGGCTTGGAACTTATTATTGTCAAAGCTTTGTTGCTTTCTCTCAAAGGATATTGAGACTTTCTGCTACCATTGAATCCTGCAATCTTTTGAAAAAGAACAAAACACCTACATTCCAAAAAAAAAAAAAAAAAGTATTCACCACTCCAGGAGAAATGTAAATGCAAGTATTTGGCCTTTAATCTGAATTTATACATGGAAGAATTTATCTCCTGGGCCGAAAGTTCAAACTCGGCTGGAACACGGCAAGTTGGCCTTCCACAGATGCAGGAGGGGTCTGGAGCCAGAAAGGACGTTTGATTAGCTTCAGAACACAAGATGGTGACAAAGACAGGGGACTAGGAGCTTCAAATACACCCCCTAAGGTCTGAGTCATCAGAAAAGTAAACAAAAGGGAAGCACTGCCAGCATAATAAACATTAACGAAAAGAAAATACTTTAGATGTTAGCGAGGGAGGTTTGTCTGTTGGAGACCTCCCTCACCCCTTGGCTCAGATACAAGGCCGGCCTCACTTCAGTGGCTCTGGTGGCCCTAGATGTGAGGCTCAGTGACGCCTGGGTGGGAAGGGCGGAGGCTGGGCCAGTGGACTGGTGATGCCCTGAGGCACAGCAAGGCTGGAACAAGCCCTTCCAGCTCCAGAGCGGCAGGTGGAACAGCAGCTCGTTAGCTGCAGGGCCTCTGTAGCCAACGGTTTTGTGGCTCAGAGTCTTATGACTTCACATTTTAAGAAAACTCCAAGGGTTGGGAGAAGTACAGAA
>NW_011888859.1:850788-873152 GCF_000151845.1 Pteropus vampyrus | reverse complement strand
AAAAAAAAAAAAAGGGGGCCTGAAAAACTTTCTTTAAAAGGGAATTAATAATTTCACAACTGCTAAGTTTCAAAACATTCCATTTAAGTTAGGGAAGATTTATGTATCAGCGTCCTTTAGATGTCACCGAGATGTGAACGATGTCATCCCTGGATTTAATTATCACGACCTTTTATTTAAGTAGCTTGGGCTTCCAGGCTACTTTGGCCCTGCCTGGAAATGGGAAAAGAAGAGGGGTACGCTCTGCTCCAAGGGTGGCGTGGGGTGGCGAACCGAGGACCTCTGCCTCGAAGCACAATGGTGATGAACAATTTTGAGCTGTTCCTTGAAGAGACAGAGTTTCAAGACCAAAACCACGGAGCCCAGGAGCTCCCCCAGAGCACCGGGAACCCTGAAACCCTGTGGTTTTCAATTTGAGGATACGAGGCCCTGTTTCTAAAAGGGCTGCAGGCAGCAACCATACTCCAAAGGCAGTGTAGGGAAGAAATGAGCTGATATCATACTCTTTTTTGCATACAATTCAAGAAAAACAATTCTTAGGTAAGTAACTGAGATTCATTGCTGGGCCAGAGTCAATCTGATTCTGTACTAAACTTTGCACATCAGAACAAAGTAAGGAGTATCTGAATTCTTTAGGAAATCTGCCAGAGTTTGTTGTGTTCATTTGAATCCTGCCAAGGTTCAGAAATATGATGAAGGGTCAGAATGAGAAACCCAAAGGGGAAAAAAAACCCGACCTCCTTTAATCCAATCATCTTCACACAAAAGGACTGAACACTAAAGTTGCAGGATCGATTTCATCGGGACAAATAACTTATTTTTAATTAGTTCTATTTGGTGACATCCAGACAAATGAATCATGCCCTGATTCTAACAATAGTGAAAAGTATTACAGAGAGGCCTTGGAACGAAGGAGCAAGAGCTCAAATTCTGGGGATTTCTTGGCACCTGATGTTCATACTAAGTCTCCCACAATTTCCTAAAGGGTGAGGTAAGCAGGAAAGGAGAGGAAGCGGGAAGAAAGAGAGCCGTCACCAACTGGGGACAGGCTTCTTCCGCGTGGGACACGCCTGCAATACACTCCAGCGAGTGCAGAGAACTATCTGGAGTCTGATCGCTACGTGAATAAAGCAACCAACCGGACGTTTCTTCTTCCGATGCCCAAACTCATCCAACTTGACTGTTGTCCAAGCATTAACATTTTTATTGTACGCAGTTTTAGTAGCTACAGACCTCTGGCTGTTTTGGAAGTGGTCTGTGACTGGCCTTATGTGAGAGGACACAGGAAACAGAAGGAATGTTTACGGGATCATTGTAACGAGCGTTCCCGAGAAGGAATGTTTGCTTTGTATGGTGCTTTTATCTTATGACACCGGACCCATTTTCGATTGTTCAAGCAAGGTCAAGTGATGGGTTTTGAGCCGCTGCTCACCAAGCCTGGAATAGGATTTGGCAGTTCACAAAGAAAAAAAAGGCTTGGATAAGTGAGTGGGAAAATGCCATTCAATGAGTTAACTAAGAGAGAGCCCTCGTACAGTTTGACAAAAAAGAATTTTGACGAAGTCATAGCTTTTAATACTCAGATAATTATCTTTTGCTATTTTTTTTTTTAAATCACCCAGCTATCCCCAAATTACAGGTTTGTTGAAATAGCTGGTTATCATCTTCCAGGATAGGTTGAAGTTCATTTGTCCTGTGAATGAATCAAAAAAATCGTCCTTGGGTTTAGGGCACAGAGGATGGGGTGAGTCTGGGAGTAAGCAGATTTGGCCTGAGTTCCGGCTCTGGTACTTATTAGCTGTACAACTTGAGCAAAGTTATTGACCTCTCTGGGTCAAAGTTTTCACAGCTCTGAAATAAAAATAGTACCCATCTCATTGGATCGATCCCAGCAGGACATGTGACGAGGGAGACAGTAAAGCGACCAGCGCTAGCTACGGAATGAGAGACAGGGTTGAACAGGGGAGATGCAGCTCGGCAGTCCTGTGGGTTGGGGTCGTCTCTCAGCTACCCACTCTCAGGGACCACAGGAGGAGGACCTAACCTCTTGGGACAGCACCTGCCTCCAAGGGGTGCTGTGACCGCCTGTGTAAGGTGCTTGGCACAGTGCCTGGCACATTGGAGGCAGTCACCACAGGCCAGCATCCTGCCACCTACCTGCCCAATCTCTAAGTAGGAGGGCTCGTTAGCGAGCACAAACACGGGATTTAAGTGTGCATGACAGCGAAGCTAAGGATGCATCCCCTGGCATTACCTGAGTCTTACCTGAAATAATTAAGGTATAATTGGGTTTATACGACCCACCTGGGGAGCAAATGAAAATGGATGAAAAGGCTGGAAAAAAATCCTGTGCAAGAGAGATGAAAGGAGTGTACACACTTGTTCTGGAGAAAAATGACAACTGGCAGGAATGCAGCATGATGGGTTCTCGACATGAAAAGGGAGATTAGTCAGGACAGGGGTCAGTTTTCAGTTTGAGAGGAAGGATACTGTCAGTTTCCCAAGGCCCAGCTGGGAAAGCCGAGGCGCTCTCCCTCCCCCTCCCCCCAGGAGTCACACAAAATGACCAAAATAACACTGTGATCAAAACTCAAGTTTGTGTTAAAAAAAGTCTCCCCTAGTTCATTTTCTAGAGTTTTCTTTTTCAGAAATGACAAAGATATGAAATGTGGTTGGGGTTAAAACTAAATATAGCTCCAACTCCTCAGCAAAGAAGCACATACAGACAACACATAACACCACACACACAACCCAAACAATTCCACATCCTGTTCCATGTAATTTTATATAAGGGGTTTCCCCCTTACCTTTCTTGCCATAGTTAGGTCTTTGGTGTTTTAGTAATAAAGACTTAAAGAAAAATGTCTCCCCATGTTGACTACTGGTAGTGAAACAAATGAATGTTTGGGCCCCGTGTGCCTGGCTTAGGGCCCGATCTTGGAGACAAATGGAAAGAAGGGTCTTTAGGTCAGGCCAGCTCATCTGGAAGGCCCAGAACATGTCAGCGAGAGGGAGGGGTGCTGGGCTCAGGAAAGGAACAGGGGTGAGTGGGGAGAATGAATTGGGAGTGATTTGGGGGAAGGAATATGTCTTGAGAATATGGTGAGGACATGTTTGATATATGGGATGGCGAAAAGCAGCTCCGAACCTTTAAAACTTCTGATTGAGAGTTTTCCAGGGAGGAGGGTTGGGAGGGTGGTCATTTTTCTTCATGATGGGAAGCTAGGAAAGAAGCCAGCAGGTGTGGCTGCAGGACTGAGGGGTAGACGTGGATGAGATGGAGGGGGCCCAGCTGTGGGCGGCCTCAGCCAGCTCCAAGTCAGGCCCAACCCTCTGAAACTGTCCAGACCATGAGCCGCCAAGGGTCTAATTTCTGCTGCTCTGTCCGTCCTGTGAATGATCTGTCCCATCTCAGTGGCGTAAGAGCCTAATCCACCTGTTGAGCCATAGTCGAGTGCTATGGGTTGAATGGTGTCCCCAAAAAGCTATGATGAAAACTGACCCCTGTCCTGACCCCCAGTACCTATGACGGTGACCTTATTTAGAAACAGGATCTTTGCAGATGCAGTTAAGACGAGGTCAGTAAGAAGGGGTCCTAATTCAATATGACTGGAGTCCTTGTGAGAAGAGAATGCCACATGAACACAGATGCATAGGTAACATGCCAGATGACTGTGGAGGCGGAGACTGGGGTGATACAGGTGTGCAAGCTGAGGAATATGAAGGAATGATGGCAACCGCCAGAAGTTGGGAAGAGGCCAGGAAGGGTCCCGCCAGAGTCTCAGAGAGTGCAAGGCTCGGCCGACACCTTGACTTTGGACTTCTAGCCTCCAGAATGGTGGGGAGGATATTTGTTGTTTTAAGCCACCCAGTTGTGATACTGTGTAATGGCAGCCCTAGGAAATGAATCCACCGAGATTCTTCTATTGCATGATTTCAACTCTGTAACCAAGAGATATGTGGTGTAGTTAGTCCTTTAATGACAGCAGATATTAGTTTTAATGCTGAAAAAAGAATAATGAATTTATAGGGTTCCGCTATTATGGCAAGAGATGCCTTAAATAATCTATATTCAGATGACATGATTTAACTTTCGCCAAGGGTCTGTGTCATGACCATGTAACTGCACATCCACACCGAGGTGACCTGAGTCATACACCATTATCAGGTAGGAATTCATAGTAACCAAGTCGAGAAATTACTTATCAGACCATTTTTCTCATAAATATTAGAAAAACAAAACAAAAAAACGAACAAAGGCTTGGGAAAAGAAAAAGAGAAAGGAAGGAAGGAAGAAGAAAGAGAGAGAGAGAGAGAAGGAAAGAAAGAAAGAAAGAGAAAGAAAAGAAAGAAAGAAAGAAAGAAAGAAAGAAACACAACAGCCGACCTGAATCGGGTCCTGTGAAGGTCACGCTCACTTAGAACAAGCCTTTAACTTGCTCTGTTTCCGTGTCGAGATCTATGTCGTAAAAGCAGGGCCGCGTCGGCAGTCCCGGCATGGTGCTCATCTGGCGGAGAAAACGAAAGTGGTGTGTTAGCCAACGCTGCGCCGCGATCGCCCCGAACACGGTCCATCTACAAAGATTAACTGTACGATTCAATTCGGCGTCATAAAACTTAAGGTTGCACACACATAAGCTCTCTCTTCAAATCCACCATCTGCTATTTCAATCTTTGTTTAAAGAAATGAAATAGAAAAGGCAAATGTCCACTTTTTGAAAACAGACCATCTACCTTGTCCCACAGTCCCACAGCATGCTGCAGCTCCGAAACAGTGATTTCAAACCTTTTTTTTCCTAAATCACATCTTAATGTCAAACCCCAACAAAGATGAGCCTCTCTGGACAATAGGTGTGGGGGGAGTGGACGATGGCCTCCTCCTTACTCCAATTATGATGCTCAGGTCTCCTTTTTGTAAAACCTCCAACTCTTGGAGCACAGTTTACAGACTCCTGTTCTGCAGCGAGCAGTCACTCTGGCCTACCTTCACAACAAGAATGGATGTTTATCGAGAACTTACTATGTGCCAGGAACTGTGCTGAGTCCTTCACTTATCTTACCCTCCAAACAACACTATGAGACAGATATTTTTTTTTACATCCATGTTATAAGGAAAGTCACAGAGGTTTAGAGGCTAAATGACTTGTAATAAGCAGCAGGTAATAAGCAGCAAAACTGGAAACCTGACTCCACGCCTGTAATCTCAAAGGACTCATTTGACCACCACCTTTGGGGCACTCTATGAGCTTCCCATGGATAACTTAACTAAGCCTCCAACCCCACCCCTATGAGGTAGGTACTAATTTTGGCCCCACTTTACTGATGAGGACATTTGGGCACAAGAGGACACAGCTAGCTAGCAGTGGGGACAGGATTAAACCAGGACCCGCGCCCCTCACTGCTCTGCTGCACCACGTCTCAGATCAGAATTTTCTAAGGTGTGCCCTTTGCCACCTGCGTCAGAAACCCCGGTGTGCTGGGGAGAAGCCCAGGTTCCCCTGGTGGTTCTCGCATGAAAACACTGGTCTAGTATCCAGACTGTGAGGCTTCGGGAGGATCCACTCCTTGTAGGCTTTAGCATTTTCTGCTATGTTTTCGCACATCCTTTTCATACCAAGGATGCTCATAAAGGAGTGTTGCATCCCATCGCTAGGAGGAAAGACACCTGGGATTCTGCTAAGTCTGGCTCTTTCGAGGGCTAAGTGCTGTTGGGCAAACTCCAGCCGGCCCTGCCAGAGGACGCTGGGAGAGGACGCAGTGGTACAGTCAGCACTCAATGGCATCCATGGTTTACCCGCTCCTCCTCGTCTGGCAAAAAGTTCTCAGCCGACACGGAACCCAGATAAGGCTTCTATGATAGAACCCAGCTCTCTCACTCTGCACTTCCTTTCGGTAGTGACTCAGGATGTCTTCCGGTCACCCTTTCCTCGACAGACTCTTGCTGCTCAGACTGGGGCCTGTGGACCAGCAGCGCAAGCATCACTGGGAGTTGTTGGAAATTCACACCTCAGCGCCCGCCCAGGCCTGCTGAGTCGGGGTCTGCACTTCAGCAGGTCCCCAGGTGATCCGTGCGCACTCTGCAGTATGAGAAGCACTGGCTTGGTCTGTGTGGCCCGGGATGCTTCTGACTGCTATTCCTGCCCACTGCCCATTCGCGTTAGTACTGAAAGGAAGCTTGGTGGGGGAGGGGACCTGTGCACCTGCAGGCCTCACTGGCCACCTGGACCCGGAGAATGTGAGTGAGGAGGGCAACGGGATGTGCTCCCCATGTGGCCGGACGCATAAAACACTATGATATATGGTGGCTAGCTCCTGTCCTGCTAACTGCAAGGATTGTACTTTATATATATTATGGGCTAAAAAGGCTTCTGGGACCTGTATGGAACATAGGTGCCATTTATAGCATGTCTTTGGGAAAACATGCTGTGGGTCTCAAGCAATTAAAGATTTGGTGCATACCCTGCTTGTCGGTGGGGACTTCCTATATTTCGAGCTACTTATCCTCCTGAAGTTTCTGTTCCTCGCAGGCGGATAACTTTTTTCCCTGGTTACTACGGTGGCTGCATATATCTGAGGAGACCCCAGAAAGAAACCCATGGTTACCGCGTTAGCGCTGGGACACCAAACAGGAGGGACCTTCGGTGGGAACTGTTCGTATTTTCTTCCGTTCCCTGGGAACAACTCACAGCAAGAAAAATTGCTCTCTAGCGATTCTTCTGCCTGACTGCATTCTGACATGGGCATTTTAAGATGCCTCTATAATCTGCATGGGGCTATGGATTTGGAAAAAAGAACCAGCAGTGTATAGTTTAAAAGAGAAAGAAACGATCATGTTCAGCCGCAGTGAGGCTGCCCCAGCCCGTAAATCAACGTGACAGGTTAGCCAGACTTTACGGCTGCTGCTCCTGAGGCTGCTACACGATCCACTGCAGGGCAGCACTAGGTCTGAGCCGGCTCTAAATGCAGGAGAGGTAGGAAAACCCAGGAGGAAGCCCCCGGGCAGTGCATCTGGGCCCATTGGAACAAAGCTACAGTGGAAGCTTCTATTGTGGATAACGCAACTAACTGCCCTGTATGCTTGTTTGCACACTATTTTTTGTAGACATGAAAATTCAACTCTCCGCCATTAATTTTTAGTTGATGCAAGACCAAGAATGGCCAAGGAAGAGTGTGATTTATGTGGTCGCTGGAGTTGATCTCTTGGCTGCAGTGAATCAGAGCGTGCGTCTTTTGGTTATTCTGATTCTGTCACAAAATCGGGAGCCAAAATATTAGATGCCAGGAGGAAGCATTAAATGTCTATCCTCTATTTTCAACTTATGTCTCTCCGATGGGGGGAACAGCAGTCTAATCATTAGATTCCCGCGTTCCTTTCTGATGATGCGACCATCACTTGCCAGAATCAGGATGACCAAAAGCAACAACAGACGAGAAAGCACAGCTTGCTGAGCTGAGGGACTCCCTGCCCTGGGGACAAAGAACCATCACCAATAAACCTACTCTTAAAAATAAAACTTCTGCTGAGTAGACGTAATATGGAATTATATTAATAGGACATCAAATTCTCTCCCAATAAAACACTGGTATCAAAGGACTGTCGACCCAGACAAGAGGCAGGACAGCACTACAAGAAGGAGTTGGGATGGCCCTTGGAAGTTGACCTCTGGTCCCACGCCTGGGGTCAGTGGTGATCAGTGTTGACTTTATCTGCGCCCTCTAAGGACGCCTCTTGCTTAAAATAATGAGGGAGCGACTAATTTGTACTTACTCGTCATGGTGCATTAACGGATTCTTTTACAAGGGCCAAAAAAAACACAACACCAAACCATGGGCTTTTGCCTCTCATTTTAACTATAATGACTCTTCCAAATCTTTACCGATTTCAGGTTAAGCTTATTTTGAAGAAATGATGAGTTCTATGAATAGACTTTATAATCATATGTTAAAACTAGTAAACGTCTAATGCTATGCGTACAGCTGAAACTAATATAATATTCTATGTCAACTGCAACTGGGAAATTAAAAAATAAAAAAACTAATAAAGAGAAAATTTTCAGATACTTAAAAGTTAATTTTGTTGTGTTTGAGAAATCATTTCTTTTCTCACTTCTCCTTAAATCTACTACTTTTTCCTACTGAATAAATCATCCAGCTTCATTCTGGTTCCAAAAATAAGCATTTTTACTCACATTTTGTTCCTCGGTTCATGATCTGAGGTAGAATCCTTTCTACACATTTCTTTCCTCTTCCAGTAGATGACTGAACAACTAACGAGACTATAATGTTAACTACATTATGATATAATTTAAGTAAAAAGATTTTTTTTGATGAAATAATAACTCGAAAATTTAAAGTATTAAGCGAAAGGATTTTCTGAGTTGTAAATACAATGCCCATCGCTTCTTGGCGTCCTCGCCAAGGTCATGTGTAAATACAGAGCCTGGCAACCTTAGGTTCACAACAAATACTTTCTTAAATAGGTGAATAAAATGAAGGATGATTAGAGAATTAGGAAACACTAAAAAAACTTCTCGAGGATCGGGCTTCTGTTTCTTCCCTTCTTCTTTGGAATGTGAGGGACAGAAACAGTTATATTTAATGGTCATTTAGACAATTAAACAAACTACTCTAAGATAATGCATGAGGAAAAATGGCCCAGTATAAACACATCCAGTGACTGAAAGAAGAGAGATATGAAAAATCATTGAAATGAAAACAGGGCTTCTACCACTGGGATTTCATTTGCCTGACTTAGTGGAGACAGATGTTCTGCAATCTTTTTCTGGGCAGTTAGGTAACATCCACCTGCCCAGCTTGTGACTGCATTCAGAAGCTGATCTCTGTTTTACTCCCAAGGGTACTCGGGGAGTTGGGGGTCCTGTTTGAGGGTCTCATTAGAGCTCACTTATCTCTCCCGGTGGCCAGTGGGTGTCCTTACTGTGTGAAAGGACACACTGATGTTTCATTTACCTAGCCACCTTTGCTGAGCACTCACATGGGGACACCAAGGTGACCGGGACCTCGTCCTTGTGGACAGACCAAAAAAGTGGATCATTGGGACATTTCGGTCAATTCACTTTTTATTTTTCAGTTGAAAATGAATCATTTTCATTCTGTTTTTTTTTTTTTAATATAAAAAGAATGAACATAATAAATTCTTAACTTATGACTTACTGAGATGGAAGTCATGTTCAATTACTATAAAAATTACCATCTTGCGCTCACATATCGTCCCAGAATAACACAGCTCAGATTATTCCAATTTATTTCAATGGCCTTGAATGAAACTGTGAGCAAGCACAGTTTTTTCTTCTTTTGTTAATAAAACTGTAATTTCTTTGAGTGGTAGGGAGCCTGTTCCCTAGCTAACCTTTGTATGAGTCTTAAAAAATTTACTTATAAAAATACTTTCAACATAGCAGTTAAAAACAGCAGAAGTAAGAAGTCAAGTCCTCCTTGCCTAATACAGCTCCCCAGAAGCAACCCTTATAAACAATTTCTTGTGCAAACTCCCAGGTAATTTTCTAGTCCTACAAGCAATGTGACTGTATAGTATATGTTTAGATAATTATATACAGAAATTGGATACATGTGATTATCAGGGAGATTAAAATTTAAAATAGGTAATGGGTAATTTCTAGATAAGGGATTGCCACTGGAGTGGGGAGAGCCAGGAAGAGTTGTCACCAACACGTTCTATGTGTAAAAAGTCAGCGCGCCTGCCTTTTGGAAAATGAGAGATCAGAGGAAGTTCTTTTAGGGGGAAAGAAAAATAAACGTGCAGCAGAAGGCTCTGACTGACCAGATACAGACAAAAGAAGTCCTGCAACTTCTCTGTAGTGCTTCGAGCTCAAGAATTCAAATATTATAAAGCACTAACAGTTTTAAGCTAAAAGACTACTTTGCGTTAGAAGGCTTCCCCCTCCATTCCAATAATTTCCTCCCCTTTATTTGTTCTGATTGTAAGGATGGCGTCGCTCAGTCTGCTTTCAGCTGTGGTTATGGGGAATGCCCCCCGCGCTGGCTTGCTCAGGAAGACGATGTCCTCCCTGTGCCCGTGCCAGAAAGCCGCAGGTGGCCCACTGCAGGCCTGGCCGAGCCCTGTGGCCCGTGGCTTCTCTCCACTGTCCCCTGGGTGTCGGCTTCCTCCTCACGACTTCCTGCTCTGCATGGGCAGCTCCCAGCCGAACAGGCACGTCTCACGGTGGCGCAAAAAAGAATGTCGTCTTCGGTGGCTCCGTCTTTTTTTTTTAATTCCTTTCTTCTACTCGCCCATTTCAAAGTAATAATTTGGTGCCCTGGCAAGTCCAATGGTAACATCGCTGGTATTGCACTAAGCACTTTACACAGCCTACATCTCATACAACCCTACGAGGTCCGTGTTATACTATTTCCGTGATCTCCATTTTGCAGATGAGGAAAAGGAGACACGGAAGAGTGTGATAATGTCCCAAATCACACAGCTAATACCCGGTGGAGCTGGGATTCACATGCGGACAGTGTGACTCTCAGGGCCTGACCCTACCCACAAATCCCTACTGCCTCCCTTACATCATGGCGTTCAGTGTCATTGTCCCACAGAGGGGAAGGATGAAACCGCACAAAGAAACGTGATGAGCTATTTTTGCAGTGAGAATCTCCACGTCCTGTCAGGCTACTGATATTGCAGCTACAGTATTCATATAAATAAACTTATATGAAACTGTAAATTCATTTCCTTTACAATTTTAGCCTTGATTTCTTTTTAAACTTTAACATTTACTTAAGAATACGTTACACAGCTTACACTTGGGGGGAGTACCTTTGCAAACTGCATCTTAAAAAACTACTCACAGCTAAGTTAGCAATGAGCAAATAATACTTTATGACCGTTAAAAAAATTTCCAAAATGATACACGTCCAGTAACACCAAGAGTTTGTCTTTAAAAATAATAGGCTTGCTACTTTTTAAAGATCAGCTGTGAGACATGGATTATTTACTCCCATACTAAAAGCGTAAACATCATCATTCACTGAAATAACCTGAGAGTCATGTCAATGTTATTTAAGAATTTCTGGGAAAATGTTCCATAACTATGCTTGGACCTTGGTCTGGTAACTAACAGCAGTGGGTTGGTAAAACCCAAGACAGGAAGTTCTGAAGCAATGCTACGGCTCATCAGCCAGTTGGCTTCTCCATCACTCGCACGCTTTGCTTGCATTCGTCACCAAAAAGATACATATAGGTCACACCTACACAGGTGTTAAATAGTTTACATTCCATCTTCCTATTTCCATTGGAGATTCTTCCCTGCCTTTCCTCGTTTCGCCGTTACGGCCACAGTTGCACCTGTCCCCAGCCCTGTGAGAGACGTGAGGTACGAGAGGCTTTCACATTCTCACTAACGGGTGCAAAGGCTCCGAGTGGTAATCGAAGTCTGGGGGTAGCAGCAACCTGAGCAAGACTGTGAGGTGTGCTCGGAAGGGTTCCACCCCAGGGCTGCCTGTGTGTTCTCAGGTAAGGTATTTCCTTGATTCTTTATCTGGAGATAAGTCTGATGATAAACATATCTACATTATGAGGTTTATTTCGAAATTTAAATGAGATGAAGTAGGAAAAGACCCTAGTTTAGTCCACACAATAGATACTATTGAATACACAATAGATGCTATTATTTTATTATAGAATATGTAACCATAATTATCTGCATGAAGCACATTGTAGATTATTTATGATAGAAACAGAAAAAGGAAACTTGAAAACAAATCTGATCTATCTATATATGTTTCTTTAATAATAATAAAAAAAAGATTCATTAGTTTTATGAGATTTCCCCCTAATTTTTCTGGCTCTATAATTTTAGACGCCACGCTTTCTGTAGTTCCTACGCACGGCGATCAAAACTAAAGCTAATCCCAACAACCAAGATCTAAAGTACCGAGCAGTCAGGGACCGCTCCGATTGAGGACGAACATCATTTTAAAAGAGAAACCTTCAGAAGTGTGACAATAAAACTAAGAACAGGCATAATTCTAAACCGAGCTTCGGTCTTTAGGAGGCGAAGACCACTCCCTTTGCGCAGCCCAACGAAGATGCTGCGAAGGGCAAAAGCATCAGTTGGATTCTTCACGTGCCGCTCTTCTCTCCTAGAATGTCTGCAGTGTATTCATTCATCAGCCATTTGACTGACAGGTGGCATGCTATGAGGATTTCTACCAATTCGTAAAACAAACCCATTTGATAACGTTTCACTGTTTGGAAATTCAATATTTAGTAATACAATTCTGGTTTCTGAAGAAGCTCATCTTCTGAAAATTAACCATGATATTCTGGGCGGGCGTTTTATCTCAAGGTCCCACTGGAGACCAAGTCATTATTCTGTAACCCCTTTAAGAGGAGAGAAGATGGAGGAGAAAGGAAGAAAAGGAGGGAGGAAGGCGTGGGGGATGATTGAAACTGCTTCTACTTAGCTGATCTGGTCTCTCTCTCCGAGGAGCGTATTATCAAGGACAGCCGCCCATGTAATCTAGCAGTTCCCTTTTGTTTTCAGCCTCCCCATCTCCACCCCCACCCACCCACTTGCAAAGCTCCTCCCCAGAGATAATAAGCTGCTGCATCAGGAAAACAAAAGGAGACAGAGGGAAACTGTATCCGTTATTTTAATGTCCTCTTTACGTGTCTCTTGGGACAGTGGCAAAGAAGTGGCCTGGGGGGACCTGGAGGGGTAGGGGAAGGGTGGAAACTGCCTCAAATAATGTTCACTTATCTGACACTTGACTTGATGAGGAAACCGAATCAGGACTGAAGTTATGACTGTTCTGTCATCTATAATCTGTTTTAAATAACTACATTGTTCTGCAAATATTTTTTAAAGGTGGTTCAGATCAGATCGCAGGCCTACATTGTTCTGCAAATATTTTTTAAAGGTGGTTCAGATCAGATCCCAGGTGAATGCCTAGGACCTCAGACTGGGCCTAGAAGTGATTTACTATGTAATAGATTGAACTCTGTCCCCCTTCCCTGACTCCGGCCTCCAATTCATATGTTGAAGCCCTAAGCTCCAACACGATTATTTGGAGATAGGGCCTTAAAGAGGTGGCTGAGATTAAATGAGGTCATAAGGGTGCGACCTGGACCCAGTGGGACTGGTGTCCTATAAGAAGAGGAACAGACACTAGAGATGCATGGCCACGTGAGGACAAGGCCGCCTGCAAGCCAAGGAGAGAGGCCTCAGGACAAACCAACCCTGCTGACGACTTGGTTTTGGACTTTCAGCGTCTAGAACTGTGAGAAAATTAACTTCTGCTGTCAAGCTCCCAGTCTGTGGTACTTTGACATGCAGACTCAACCAATCGATACGCCGTACGTATGTGGGTACTTCCTTTCCACCAGCGCTGTTTGAGGTCTAGTCATTCCACATCCTCGCTAACACCTGACGTGGGCAATCTGATTAATTTAGATATTCTAATAGTGATGTAGTGGTATCTCATTGCAGTTTTAATTTGCATTTCCCTAATATTTTCATGTGTTTATCACCCATATATTTTCCCGGGTAAAGAAGTGTCCACTCGAATGTTTTACTCATTTTTTTAAAGAGTTGTTTTTTCATTATTGGCTTATGAAAATTCTTTCTATATTCTGGATACACGTCCTTATCAGATGGATGACTTGTAAATGTTTTCTCCCTCTCTGTGGCTTATTTAGTTTCCAAATATTTGGCATTTTCCCAGATGCTTTTTAGTGTTGCCTTCTAATTTAATTCCATTGTGGTTGGAGAACATATTTTGTATGATTTGAATCCTTTAAAATTTACTGAGACTTAACTTATGGCCCAGAATGTGGTCCGTCTTGGCAAATACTCTCTGTCCAGTTAAAAAGAATGTGTATTCTGTTGCTGTTAGGCAGAGCGTTCAATTCATGCCAGTTAGTACAAGCTGGATTGTAGCATGGCTCAAGTCCTCTCCAGTTTACTTATTCTGAGAGGGGATTTAAAACCTTTGACTCTATTTGTGGCTTCATCTATTTTTCCTTGCAGTTTCGCTTCATGTATGTTAAAGCTTTATTATCAGACACATAAATACTCAGGATTATTATGTCCTATTGATGAAATGGCCCCTTTATACTTATGAAACAATACCCTTTATGCTTGGTGACATTCTTAGCTCTACTTCTATTTTGATACCACTCCAGTTTTCTTTTGATTAATACTGGCATTTTCCCCTTTAACCGACTTGTGTCTTTATATTTAAAGTGGGTTTCTTGTTGGCAGCATTTAGTTGGGTTTGGCATTTTTAGCTAATCTGCCAATCTCTGTCTTTTAATATTAGGGTATTTAAACCATTTACATTTAATCTGGTTATTAATACGGTTGTATTCAGTCTACTATCCTGTTAGTCTTTCTCTTTTTGTCCTATCTGTTCTCCGTTCCCTTTCTCCTCTTTTTCTGCCTTCTTTGGATTATTTTTAATGATTTCATTTTATTTCGTTGTTGATTTAATAACTATAACTTTTTATTGTGTTACTTCAGTGGTTTCCCTAGTGTTTATGATAAACACATTTAGTTTTTATACTACTTCACATAGAGTTCACATATTGTACAAGAATTTAACAAAAGTATACTTCCATTTCTCTACTCCTAGACTTTGTGCTACGATTGTTATATATTTTGTTCCAATATTTTGCAAACCCCACACCACATTTCTATTAGTTTTACTTGATATAGTCATTTATCTTTCAAGGAGATTTAAATAATAAAAACAGAAGTGTTTATGTTTACTCATGTGGTTACTATTTCTGGTGCTGTTATTCCTTTGAGTAGATATAATTTTCATTCCGTCTGAAGGACTCATTTTGACATTTCTTGTAAACTTCAGGTTGGCTAGTGATGAATTCTTTTAGCTGTTGCTTATCTAGAAAAACATTTTACCTTAGTTTTTGAGAGACATTTTAACCGGGTAGAGAATTCTAGGTTGAGAATTTTCTTTCCGTGCAGATGTTCCTTGACAAACATCTTGACAAACCCACCGTATATTGAAAATATGCTAAGTCATAAATGTACTTAATACACCGAACCTGTCAAATGTCACATCTTGGCCTTGGCAGAAACTAAATATGCTCAGAACACTTGCATTAGCCTACAGTTCGGCAAAATCATCTGACAGAAAGCCTATTTTAAAATAAAGTGCTATCTCATATAATTTATTGTATGTAGCATTGTTGAAAAATAGTAAGTCAGGGACCATCTGTACTTTAAATACACTGCCCCTGCCTTGCCGTCTGCATTGTTTCTCACAGGAAATCAGCTGTCGATTTTTCTTTGTTCCTTTGTACACAATGTGCCTTTTATCCTTTATTTACTTTTAAGGTTTTTTTCTTCATCTTTGCTTTTAAGAAATTTGATTAAGTTGTGCCTTGCAGTGATTTTCTTCATGTTTTTAGACTTGGAGTTTGCTGAGTTCTCAAATCTGTGGATTTATAGTTTCTGTCCAATTAGGAAAAACTTTGGCCATTATCACTTAAAATATTTTCAGGCCTCTACTTTCTCTTCTGTTAGACTCTAATTATATGTATTTTTCACCACTTGAAATTGTCCCAAAACTCACTGATAGTCCCTCATAATTTCAGCCCTTTTCTGTTTCACTTAGGATAGTTTCTATTATTTTTTCTATTTATTTCTATTCAAGTTAAACGTTTCTTCTCCAAAATCTAATATGCCATTAATCAGAGTATTATTTTTATTTGACATTATAATTTTCATCTCTAGAATTTGTATTTGTGTGTGTGTTTTTTTTTAATCTTCATCTCTTCTTAACATGTTGAATCTTTCCTCTAGTTTCTTGAATGTATGGACTAGTCATAATAACTATTTTAATGTCCCTGTCTGCTAATTCTATCATCTGGGTCATTTAAGGGTTAATTTTGATTGATTTTTCTGATCATTGGTTTTATTTTCTTACTTGTTTGTATTCTTGGTAATTTTGGATTGGCTATCAGACATTTGATCTAGTTGGGTCCTGGTTATTTTTCTGTTTTTATAAAAAATTTTATACTTTGTTCTGGGATACAGTTTAGTTACTTGGAAACAATCTGATCTTTTTGGGGTTTGCTTAAAGCTTGTTTAGTCTAGGATTAATTTTTCCCTTACTGCTGAGATGAGGCCCTTCGTAGTATTCTAACCAGGGTCCCCTGCTGCTGAGGTTGTTCACTCTGGCTGTTGGAAGAAGACGCTGTGTGGGAGCCACGCGTTGCTCTCTCTAATTCCTTTGGCTGATCCTTTCCCTGGTTTCAGGTAGTTTCTCCACACGCATGCGCTAAGCAGACATGACTTGAACACTCAAGGAGGACCATCTGTGGACCTTCAGAGCTCCTCCTCTGCCCTGCAAACTCTAGCTGCCTTGTTTTCCCTGAAGCCCCAGCTCCATGTCTTCAACTCAGGGAGAGAACTGAACTCTGCCTGGGTTCCCGATACAGAAGCCTAGAACCTTTTTCTAGGTAGGCAGTAGGGTAGGGCAATTGTAGGGCTCACGCTGTTGCCTGTTTTTCAGAGATCAATGTCCTTTGCTGCCTGATGTCCCATGTCTTGAGTGACAGTTTTTCATATACTTCCAGACTTTAACTGTTTCAAATAGGAGGGCAAATCTGGTTACTCTTGCTCTACCTTCAGTAGAATGCAATTTACATGTTAGTATGTTATATATCATTGGGTGAGATATTATTGCCTTATAAATATTAATGTGAATTTTATAGGCTGATGGAAGTTTTAAAGGTTATTATGACACTCATTCTACCTAAAGAATAAGGTTATTGGAAACAGTGTATTATTACAGATAATGAAAGAATTTGATTTTGAGATAAGCAGTCCAAGAATAAAATTACATTAATAAATAAGGATGAATGACACAATACGATGAGCTGAAAACTAAATCACTTTCTTAAACCTGAAGCCCAAATTCCATTAACTTATTAACATGTGAAAAAATTACAGGATTTTTTTTTTTTTGTATAAAAAGGTTTGCAGTAAAAGTTTTGCAATAAAAAGGGGGCATTAAAAATTCTGTACTTATGTAGATTAATTTATCAGTTCAAAAAAAGAAAATTGTAGAAATGACTAGGAATAAAGTAACACATTTTATGTTTAAGTTTACAAAGTGAAAGAAAAAAAACCTAATAAAAAACAGGTTTCTTTAGTGACTGCTCAGTTATCTGCTTTTCTCAATCAAAACAAGTCAGTTTTCTCTGAACTTTTCTTTTTTTGGCAAGTCAGCTCCTTACTTCATTGCTTTGCTACTGACACAAGCAGCAAGAACCATTTGAAGTTCACTGTGCCTCCCTCAGCTGCCCTCTCAGTGACCTTGGTGAATGAAAGCTTCCCATGATGGCGCATTCTCAAATAAGTATGTGGCTCAGGCATCTGACAAGTGTCTGAGTAATTCTCTAGCATGTTGAAGTAGAGTGAT
This sequence comes from Pteropus vampyrus, assembly GCF_000151845.1. Lineage (NCBI taxonomy): Eukaryota > Metazoa > Chordata > Mammalia > Chiroptera > Pteropodidae > Pteropus > Pteropus vampyrus. The sequence goes on along the minus strand of NW_011888859.1, from coordinate 855,716 downwards.
GCCATCAGCCCATTAACTATTTTCCCACAGAAACCAAGCCAATACAGCCTGAATTTTTCATATGCTTATATAAATAACACGACGTATCAATACGGATGCACTTTACAGCAGCCAACAGTTCCATCAGCGTCACCTGTCTCCCAGCTGGGTATGGTGTCCCGTTTTGACTAAAATCCCACTTTTACTTCCTCCTCCTTCTGTCCCTACCTCCTCACAACCATTCTACCAATTGAAATGTAATTTTTTATAAGCCAAAGTAAATTTGGTACTTACATCAAAACGCAGTTTCGAGCACCTATATCTACCAGACCTGGCAAGACTGCAAACATCGTTTATCTCATACACGGTTAAGAGAGTGGAGGCAAAGTGACTGGAGCGGGGCTTCGAATCCCCTACATAGCCTGGGGCTGGCTGGGGGGCTTCCAGACCAGCTGCTTCCTGTCCTGGCAGCCGGTGGGGATTTCCGTGAAGGAAAGGAAGAGGGCTGGCGATTTGCCTCAGGGAACAGCATCCTTGGCCCTTTTCATTTCATTCCTACCAGTACTTGGGGACGATGGGAAAGTAAAAACTGGGAAAGAGGTTAGGGGGTCCTGAGACAGTTTTGTGTGCTTATTACCCAAACATAAAATTACACAGATCTCTCTTTTCCTCTAAATCGCAGGTTGGAAAACTATGGCCCACGTGCCTCATTGGGCCAGCCATCTATTTTTGTAAAAAAGGTTTTATTGGAATAGAGCAACGTGCATTCGTTTGTATGTTGTCCATGGCTGCTTCTGTGCTGGAATAGCACAGCTGAGGACAGAGGCTGTATGGTCTGCAAAGCCTGAAATATTTACCTTCTGTCCCTTTTTAGACAATGTCTGTTGACTCCTGCTCTAAGAGATAATGTTACAGACAAAAGAGTTTAATGAAAACCAAGAAAGATGAAGAACTTGAGAAGAATGTGGGTATCCTACAACTTCCCCGAAAGACATCACAAACATTTTATAACCAGTAAAGTACAGATGTCAACTGAGAGAGAGAGGCTGGTGATGGTGTTTGAATCTAAATTACTCGTTCGATAATACACACATTTTCCAAAAGTGAAAAGTCAAGGGCATTATTAACTGGGTATGTTCTCAACATTTTAGGAGTGCATTCCTAGTTTACAGTCTATTTAAATATAAATGGTAGTATGTTAATTTATAGAATTTTTTACTTCGTAATCTACTTCACAGATTTTAATTTATAGAGTTCTAATTTGCAGAAGGTAATGCTTAGATTCTAACTCATAAAACCTAATTTGTAGATTCCAGATAAAAGCTTTACTTTGAATCTAATTTTCTTTGATTGGGAAAACACCTGAGTTCACGGAGAGGTGACACCTTGTTCCACCTGGGCCAGAGGTGGTAGGCCTATCCACGTGTCATCTGAAGGCTGAAAGAATGACATTTTCTCTTGCTGAGTAAGAATCAACACAGAAACAGGTCCTCTGTGTTGACGCAAGAGCAGATTTACTATTTACTGGTCGAGGTGTAGGAGGTGGCGTTTACTGTGGACTCAAATAGAAAAGTTGCTATAGCTTCTGTGGCACGTTTGGTGCATCAGCGGGGCTCGTTGAGGGCTCTATGATCTGAGAACTCTGAAACAGCAGTTGGGTGACCTAGTACTTGCTAATGCCCTCTACCTTTTTCTAGGTAGGCAGTAGGGTAGGGCAATTGTAGGGCTCACGCTGTTGCCTGTTTTTCAGAGATCAATGTCCTTTGCTGCCTGATGTCCCATGTCTTGAGTGACAGTTTTTCATATACTTCCAGACTTTAACTGTTTCAAATAGGAGGGCAAATCTGGTTACTCTTGCTCTACCTTCAGTAGAATGCAATTTACATGTTAGTATGTTATATATCATTGGGTGAGATATTATTGCCTTATAAATATTAATGTGAATTTTATAGGCTGATGGAAGTTTTAAAGGTTATTATGACACTCATTCTACCTAAAGAATAAGGTTATTGGAAACAGTGTATTATTACAGATAATGAAAGAATTTGATTTTGAGATAAGCAGTCCAAGAATAAAATTACATTAATAAATAAGGATGAATGACACAATACGATGAGCTGAAAACTAAATCACTTTCTTAAACCTGAAGCCCAAATTCCATTAACTTATTAACATGTGAAAAAATTACAGGATTTTTTTTTTTTTGTATAAAAAGGTTTGCAGTAAAAGTTTTGCAATAAAAAGGGGGCATTAAAAATTCTGTACTTATGTAGATTAATTTATCAGTTCAAAAAAAGAAAATTGTAGAAATGACTAGGAATAAAGTAACACATTTTATGTTTAAGTTTACAAAGTGAAAGAAAAAAAACCTAATAAAAAACAGGTTTCTTTAGTGACTGCTCAGTTATCTGCTTTTCTCAATCAAAACAAGTCAGTTTTCTCTGAACTTTTCTTTTTTTGGCAAGTCAGCTCCTTACTTCATTGCTTTGCTACTGACACAAGCAGCAAGAACCATTTGAAGTTCACTGTGCCTCCCTCAGCTGCCCTCTCAGTGACCTTGGTGAATGAAAGCTTCCCATGATGGCGCATTCTCAAATAAGTATGTGGCTCAGGCATCTGACAAGTGTCTGAGTAATTCTCTAGCATGTTGAAGTAGAGTGATGCCATCAGCCCATTAACTATTTTCCCACAGAAACCAAGCCAATACAGCCTGAATTTTTCATATGCTTATATAAATAACACGACGTATCAATACGGATGCACTTTACAGCAGCCAACAGTTCCATCAGCGTCACCTGTCTCCCAGCTGGGTATGGTGTCCCGTTTTGACTAAAATCCCACTTTTACTTCCTCCTCCTTCTGTCCCTACCTCCTCACAACCATTCTACCAATTGAAATGTAATTTTTTATAAGCCAAAGTAAATTTGGTACTTACATCAAAACGCAGTTTCGAGCACCTATATCTACCAGACCTGGCAAGACTGCAAACATCGTTTATCTCATACACGGTTAAGAGAGTGGAGGCAAAGTGACTGGAGCGGGGCTTCGAATCCCCTACATAGCCTGGGGCTGGCTGGGGGGCTTCCAGACCAGCTGCTTCCTGTCCTGGCAGCCGGTGGGGATTTCCGTGAAGGAAAGGAAGAGGGCTGGCGATTTGCCTCAGGGAACAGCATCCTTGGCCCTTTTCATTTCATTCCTACCAGTACTTGGGGACGATGGGAAAGTAAAAACTGGGAAAGAGGTTAGGGGGTCCTGAGACAGTTTTGTGTGCTTATTACCCAAACATAAAATTACACAGATCTCTCTTTTCCTCTAAATCGCAGGTTGGAAAACTATGGCCCACGTGCCTCATTGGGCCAGCCATCTATTTTTGTAAAAAAGGTTTTATTGGAATAGAGCAACGTGCATTCGTTTGTATGTTGTCCATGGCTGCTTCTGTGCTGGAATAGCACAGCTGAGGACAGAGGCTGTATGGTCTGCAAAGCCTGAAATATTTACCTTCTGTCCCTTTTTAGACAATGTCTGTTGACTCCTGCTCTAAGAGATAATGTTACAGACAAAAGAGTTTAATGAAAACCAAGAAAGATGAAGAACTTGAGAAGAATGTGGGTATCCTACAACTTCCCCGAAAGACATCACAAACATTTTATAACCAGTAAAGTACAGATGTCAACTGAGAGAGAGAGGCTGGTGATGGTGTTTGAATCTAAATTACTCGTTCGATAATACACACATTTTCCAAAAGTGAAAAGTCAAGGGCATTATTAACTGGGTATGTTCTCAACATTTTAGGAGTGCATTCCTAGTTTACAGTCTATTTAAATATAAATGGTAGTATGTTAATTTATAGAATTTTTTACTTCGTAATCTACTTCACAGATTTTAATTTATAGAGTTCTAATTTGCAGAAGGTAATGCTTAGATTCTAACTCATAAAACCTAATTTGTAGATTCCAGATAAAAGCTTTACTTTGAATCTAATTTTCTTTGATTGGGAAAACACCTGAGTTCACGGAGAGGTGACACCTTGTTCCACCTGGGCCAGAGGTGGTAGGCCTATCCACGTGTCATCTGAAGGCTGAAAGAATGACATTTTCTCTTGCTGAGTAAGAATCAACACAGAAACAGGTCCTCTGTGTTGACGCAAGAGCAGATTTACTATTTACTGGTCGAGGTGTAGGAGGTGGCGTTTACTGTGGACTCAAATAGAAAAGTTGCTATAGCTTCTGTGGCACGTTTGGTGCATCAGCGGGGCTCGTTGAGGGCTCTATGATCTGAGAACTCTGAAACAGCAGTTGGGTGACCTAGTACTTGCTAATGCCCTCTTATACCTGGCCCTTTGTCACATGGAATTGTGTGGCAAGTGGCCCCAAAGGCCCCAATTGGCTCTGAGACAAGACCAGAGGGACCTTGACAGGGAAGTGATCTCTAGACAGGTGGTTCAATAGAACCAAGGACACAAGACCTTACTAAAGAAACAACGAGGCCTGTGGAAGAAGGAAAGTTGCTATAGCAAAGTGGGTTAGCTAATAATGGGAGGAGGCACATTCCTAAGATGAAAAAACAAAGTGATAAATCCAGGTGAGGACTTCAAAAGGAAAACAATATAATGGGAAATTTGGTCAAGGGTAAGGAGGTAGTAAAGGGTAAAAAAAATTAAAAAGCAAAGAGAAAGCTAGAATCTACTATATTGATTCTGCATTTAGCTTTTGCTACAAACGGCTAGCATCCCCACGGTCTCTGGTCTGTTGAACCAGCAAGGGAGTAACTTGCACGTTTTTAACCATGCCTTACCCTTTCCTGGCCGTACAATCTGGGGGGCCCTGGGGGCACCCATCAAAAAAAATTTCTTAATTAAAAACTATGTGGTCTCCATGGACCTGGGTTTGAGCCTCATGACTGCAGTCACTTTGGAATGAAGCCACAACCAAAAAATCGTAGGGTAGAAG